>NC_041385.1:828382380-828449067 GCF_002162155.2 Triticum dicoccoides
TCATTTAACTTAAAATCTCAAACCAATCAATCCTTAACCACCCTGTAAGACCCCATAAAGGGTCCGTGTGTCTACCATTTCCCTTTTCTGTGCAAAGGCACTCTAGCTCTCTATCCCTCCACTCGGGGCTGTTGGGTTTAGTCCCACGTCGGTTATGGGAGGAGACATAACACGATTTATAAGGGTGAGAGGTGTCTCCTCCTATCAGGCTAGTCTTTTGGCGGGAGAGGGCTCAAGGCATCTCATAAGTCGGTGTTGATCTCTGGTTGGTCCCAGTGACGCAGGTGGGTCAGAAACGCTGGTATTAGCGGACCTGAGATTGCTTAAAAATCAACACTTCCGCTGCGCTCTAGCTCTCTCTCATGATTGTATGAACACACACACACACACTGACAGAGAGTATTTGCGCTGCGTGCAACACTTGCAGCCTTTTCTGTTTTATCTATTATTCAGTCTAGAGACATGGATCACAACTGAAAACAAGAGAAAGTTGCTGGTGAGCAGGTCTATCGGACACGCCATCCCACGTCCACCTAAAACCAACTACAATGGCGCTGCATGCACTGGTTTCGTGCCATCCCATGAAGTACATGCAGCAGCCAGAACTAACAAACCTGAATCTAGCCAAGACGTGGACAGACACGTTACTTGGACTCTTATTTAGCAGAAAAGTAAAACTACTAATGCTGTAACTCTTATTTCGCAAAAAATCAAAAGTACTAATGCTAACGACCAAGCTCAACGGGATTACTTGTACATCAGGCGCTTCCACAACGACTGGCTCACCCTTGCGGCAGCACATGTTCTACATGATGAGCATGGCCGCGCCGGATCCATTCCTCTATTAGATGCATGTCAGGTTCATAAACTAATATGCGAAGTAAATAAAAATGGAGGAGTATTAGATAGTAGATGCATGGCAGGTTCAAATTCTTTGTACTCCTCTTGGAAAGATCTGAATATATTGTTTCTCTGAATTTAATCATGCTGCAGAGCAGTGGGAAAAGATCAGCGAGCTGCCCTAAACATTTCAGTAATTGGTGCCCAACAATGCCAATTCTAATCGAAGATGGCCATGGAATGGAAGATCTGAACATGAATTTTCAGTCAGATGACTGGTGTCAGGACAAAGGAGCGTCAGATGTAATGTATCAACACTTGAGCTGCATGACAAGTCATTTTATTGTATCCCAGAACATACCTTTTGTGGAATAAGACACTGTATGAAGCCAGAAGCGATACATACGAGTCATAATGCAGGTTTTGGGTTCCAGATTGCCACGTTTTCTTTGAAATTCCACTGTAAATTTGAAAATTATACTCTAAATGAAATAAGTTTAGAGATCTGACTGGTATGAAATGGTATGTAAAAAGTAGATTCGATGTCTATATTTTTTTTACATGCACTGCTGCTGGTTCGGGCATGGGCACCTCCTCAATAAGTACAGAAGATATCCTCTTCTCCTTTCGCTGCACCTAAAATTGAAATTCAGAAGATGTCCTCCTCCCCTTTTGATATGATCTTTTTTTGAGTTGTTTTTGCTACAGGATAGTGCCCTTTTTTGTACAAGAACTGATGGTTGGTGCTCACTGATCCACAATCTTATGATCTGCAATTTCTTCATGAAGCTTAAAGTTCCCATGTCTTCATTTTTTGCATGGATCAACGAGTACCACCCAGTAAAATTTTCCGTTCTCTTCATATTTCTTCTTTTTCCCTTTGCTACTTTTATGACTCCAGATCTCATGATTCTTCTGTATTTTGTTTGTCTTATTGCCAAGGAGTTTTCCTCGAAAAATTCCTTCTGTTTTGCAATGTTTTATTGTCAAGTTTTTATCTTAATATTTTGAATGAACACGCACTGGTGTAGCAGCCCACTTGGATGAGGATACAGAGAGGTATTATTATCAAAGCTCATGCTTTAAAAGATATGCAACTAGCAAAGTTTCTTCTTTTCAGAAATTGGCCTCTAACTAAAGTGAACAGCATAAGTGGCCAGTTTGGCAGATTTCAGTGGCCAAGATTGTTTTGCACGATTTCAGTGGCAAATTTTAGAAATTTGCATATTTTCCTGACAAAAAGTTTACCCATTTGAATTGTTTAGTCCAAGGAGCACGGCACCGCAGTCAGATGCAGCATTAGTAGGTACGATGCCATACATCCAACCAACCCCTTCTGAATTGTCCAAGGCATAAACAAAGACACTACATCAACAGAGAAATATTTATATATATACAATATATAATAACACAAACCATCATATATAAGCAGACACTAATACCACCTGAGAAAAAAAGATGTTTTTCAAGGGTAATGTATCAATACATAACGTATTGGCGGGGCGGGGCGTGCTGCCGCACGGGTATGGCTAGGAAAGGAAGTGCTCGCATTCCAGCCCCGTCACCCGTGCCGCTCACGCGAGCGGCCCGGGCGGAACCCTAGATCGCCGCCGCCGCTCCCCTTTCTCGCCTTTCTTCTCCCTCGCCGCCGCCAGGGGACGCCGCCGGGCAAAGCCCGCGCGTGCGTCGGCGGCGGCGGGGCTCCCTCCCCCATCGCGAGGCTCCTGGGCGGCGCGGGACGGACGGCCCTCGGCGGCGCTCGGCTCGGCGGCAGGTCGGGCCACCGGCGGATCTGGGCGGGGCTCCCCTGCTTGGTGGCACTGCAGCGCTGGCGGCTACGTGGTCTGCGCGGGGCAGCGAGCGCGCGGGCTCCTCCTCATCCCGATCTGATGGCGCTGCGGTGGCACCGGCGCTCGGGCGTGCGGCGGGGTCCGCGAGGGTTGTCGGCGCACGTCTTCCTCCCCGATCTGATGGCTCCATGGTGGCGCCAGTGCTCGGGCGGTTGGCTTCGGCAAGCGGTGGCGGGTGATAGGCTCTCGGCGGCGCTCCGGCGTATGCAGGCGGCGGCGGTCCCTGTGCGCGGTCGGTGGCTCCGCCTCTGACCCGGACGACGCGGGGGATGGCGGCGGCTCGGCGTGGCCGGGGATCTGGATGCGGTGGTGCCGGCGGCTCGATGATATGCCGGTACTCCAGCGTCTGCCTGGTGGTGCTGGTGGCGACGGCGGCCCGGGCACGAGAGTTGGATCCCTTCGGCTCCTGCTAAGGCCGGCGGTGGCGGCGCTCTCTGCGTCGTTCCCTTCTTGAAGGCATCGTCGTGGAGAAGTTCAAGGCCACTCTCTGCTACCTCCGGGGGAAACCCCAGATCGGATGATCGGATGATGGCGGCGCTCGGGTGTCGTTCCTCCCTTGGGGGCGTCATTCTTGAAGGTACACACGTGATCGAGGGACCAGAGGACGGATTCTTTGGTGGAGCGGTGCTTCATCCTACACACTGATGGCGACGGATCTTGACGGCGTGGAGCAGTGCAGATTCGGAGTTCGCTGTGGGAGGATGGATTCGCGCAGGAGGACGACGCTGTCGGGCGTCGTGGTGGCGTCGATGGCAGAGAGACCTGGCACGGTACATGCAACAATACAGCTCTGAAGATGGATTGGTGGCAGGTGGCTGCGACGGCCTCATATCCGGTAGGCGTCCTGGTTAAGGAGTGCGCCGGACTGGTAGGTGCCCCATACCCGGCAGGCGTCCTTGTTGGGACCTCAGGTCTTAGATGTTTAAGTTTGGCTGCGATGTCTGTTTGGTATTAGGCCCGGACTATGTGCGTCCCTTCATCGATTGGATAGGTGTAGCAACAGTTGTTGCTTAGACGATGACTTTAGTCTTGATGTTGTATGGCTTTGTAAGGTCTTGTGAGAATAATTAATAAAGTGGCCGTATTCATCGCCCAGATGCAGAGGCCGGGGGTCATCCTCAAAACCTCGTAGAAGCAAAATTTGGAATGCTGATCGTAACTATAGCATGAACAACTTAGCGGGCATTATTGCTTATTCAACAATTTGCACATTCTGCACTTTTCTGTTCACAATAACTACTAATCATGGCATATCCACATACAAAAGGATGAATTGGCGGTCTACATACCACGACATGTCTTTCTTGAAGCTGTTTGTTTAGCTACCAGCTAGAGATACAAAGATACGATCACTGAAACCGACCCGGTGGCAATATAGAAGCACGCATTTTCATCACGCTCCCACGTCAACTAGGTGACTTTGATGCAAAGCAGACCACATTCATTGGTGAGCTAGACGAAACATTGGATCTAGCCGAAGAAACCGATGCTCAGGCAGCCTTAGAATTCGTTTGTCCTCACTACAATATCACTGTAAATGATCACTCGTTTGTACTCCCTCCTTCCACCTATATAGGGCCTAATGTGTTTTTCGAGGCTAACTTTGACCAAATGTTAAAACAATATTATAGACGCAGAATAAACTTGGTCTCGTCACAGGAAAAGGCACCCACCAAATAATGCCAATTCAACATGGTCCGTCAGCAAATTACTACTCAGCAAAATAAGTTCACAAGGCAAATTAGAGTCATGGTAAAAATATGCGACATATTTTCTAACATAATACCAGTGTGCACATACTGATGATCCAATCATTACATACACCGGTGTTAAACCTTTCGAGGGTCGCACACAACAATTTGCAAAGGCAAGGGTTCTGACTAGAATGATGTATACTGAAATAAAAGTAGAATGATGTAGACCATAAATGAATGTACGGTGTTTAGTCTTATT
This sequence comes from Triticum dicoccoides, assembly GCF_002162155.2. Taxonomy (NCBI): domain Eukaryota; kingdom Viridiplantae; phylum Streptophyta; class Magnoliopsida; order Poales; family Poaceae; genus Triticum; species Triticum dicoccoides. The sequence continues at coordinate 828,387,024 of NC_041385.1, forward strand.
AGAGAAGTGCCAATTGGTACTTTTTGTATCTAAGATGCACCAGGCAATGACAATAAATGTATCCTTTCCAATTTGCTTCTTTTTTTTGAAAAGGAGGACTGCCCCTGGCCTCTACATCAAAGCGATGCATGCATCCATTTATTAATAAATAAACATTCAACAAAGTCTTGAAAGCAAAAAGGCTCTCACAGAGCTAAAAAATAATCATGAGAGGGATAGCCACAACCGGCGGAAGAAAGAGAAAGGTAAGTAAGCACCTATCATATTACATGACCGCCATCCAAACCGGATGAAGATAGCCCAAACTACCATCTCCCAGCGGGTAGACCCAGTAACCAAATGCTCCCTAGCGACCACATATGGATCAAAGCAGTGGCCCTGAAGATAATTTGCAAAAAGTGGATATGTGTTTTCCTGTTAAAAACCAAATCGTTCCTGCAGTTCCATATAGCCCATAATAAAACACATACTCCTACATGGATATGTTTCGGTGTCTCTATCTCTAATCCATTGAGCCACGTCCCAAATAACGTATGAATGCTGTTTGGAGTAGATATATTAAACGCTATATGCACTGAGCGCCATAAAACTTTGGCCATCGGACAATCCAGAAAGAGGTGTTTGGTAGATTCATCATGGTTGCAGAAACTACATCTCCGTGGTCCTTCCCAATTGCGTTTTGCCAAGTTATCCTTCGTCAGAATCACTTCCTTGTGGACAAACCACATGAAGACCTTGATTCTTAAGGGCACTTTGACTTTCCAGATATGCAAAGATCTTGGAATGGAACCCGAATTAATAATATGCAAATACATGGATCTCACTGTGAAAACTCCATTTGTGGTTAATTTTCAGTGCAGATTATCAGGCTGTTGAGACATGTAACATCCATCAATCTTCTAACAAGATGAAGCCACGCTTCTCAACGATTCCCCATCAATGACCTCCTGAATTGAATATTTAGAGGGTTGGACTGTAATAATTTGGCAACGTATACTTCTTTACGCTGGACAATATTATAGAGAGATGGATATTGTGTGGCTAGAGGCGTCTCCCTTAACCACGTGTCCTCCCAAAACTTTATTACTTATTTATTTAGAATACAACATCACCTATAAACACCACATATCGACAGGGCGCGGCGTGCCGCCACACGGGCATGGCTAGTGTCTACCTATTACCTGTGATTGTTAGGTTATGCAGAAGGAAGGATTGGGATGGCTCTTGCATGAGGTTATAACCTAACGTCCATAGCAAACTCAGTTTTTGCTTACGCAGAAGTTTTGTTGGAAGATAAATGCACACTTAACTTTCCAGAGATGCGATGAGTGGGTTGTACACCGAGCTTCATACAAATTGTAATGGTTTGAAATGTACTAATTCCATCTAATTTCTGTCTCGATGTGCTGTTTGTAATTATTTTTCCATTTCCCCACATAGGGAGCATGTCCGGGTTAAGTTGAAGACATAAAGGCTTGTTTTGAGCAGTAAGCTTCCGGAGAATGTACCTTTGAGGAGTACACCCTCATATGTCGAGGTTAATTTTCATTTTCTATTTGTTTTCTTGGAGGTAGTCCATACTTCATGAACTTTTGTTATTGTTGTGATAAATGCTTCGTGTATACCCATCTGTTTTGACGTGCCTATGAACTTTCAGACTCTTTACTCTCACGGAAACACATAGAGACAGGGACGAAGCTTGAAAAAAAGGTTGACGGGGTCATATCCATGGCAATGGGGTCATTTTCTATAAATCAACAATGATTAGTACTAAGTTAATGAAGGATTTAGTAATTTCATTGGGGTCAATTGACCCCAATGCCTACATGCCAGCTCCGTCCCTGCATAGAGAGTTATACAACTCAACTATGTTTATGTGATGTGTTCAGTTATCTTGTCAACAGTCTCACATTTAATTTAATATTTGTGTTTTTTGATGCATGGAGGCTTACTGTATAGCTGAGATGATTAAATGGCAATATATCCCATTAGTGTCCCCTTTATTAATTTATATTTTTGTTTTCCTCCATTGGGGAATGAACAACCGTATTCTTCCTCAATCCTGATGTCGAATATGTTAATGAGCATCCTCATACTACTTCATCTCTCAATGTTCTTGAGGTGATGGAGATATTTTAAGTGAAATCATCAAAAAAGCTGAAACTTGGCAATGATAATCTAACAACGAAGAGCAAATCAAATTTCACAATAGTTGAATAAAGTACACTCGATTCATTTGAAGCACAAGAGGCTGCAACAACTTGTAATATTGTAACAGTTCATTATGATATGACAGATTTTTATAAAATTTGTGTTGGACCAATGATTTTATTAATGTTAATTCTCTACTACAAAGTGAGTAAGTCGATCTTGTAGATTTGATATTTTGTCGTATAGGCATGTAATAGCTCGAATTGAAGTTGTATGTTTTATATTACAATAATGGATATTTTGTCGTATATTTTGTCAATCTTATGAAGTACGCGAAACTGGAAACTACACTGATGTGATGTCCATTTGTGAAATTGGAAATTACAATAATGTGAAATTTGTAAATTAGAAATTACACAACTTTAAGTATGTGTAATTAGATTTCATGAAACATGCCAATTACCCCTAAAAGCGAAAGTATATAATTAAGACTAAAAACCTCTAAATTAGATGATATTACATACAAAAATCTCACATTTGGAAATATGTAGTATTAAGTGTGTAAAACATACTAGACAAATGAATCAAAGGTATATCGGAAATATGAAAACGTGTTGCACATCACATCTATTTATATTACACCCCTATATAGTCCATTTTCAATCATTTATCAGCATCAGATCAAAAGATGGTGTTGGTTAAAGTAAGATAGAGATGGGGAAAATCAAATCTCAATTCTAGTCTACTAAAGGCTGATGGCTCACACATAATAGGCAATCGATTGTTCTAAAAATACAATAGGAGAAGAACCAAAAGCTAGTCATGGAACGTACCAGAGTAAATATACAAACATCCTCGATCTACGAACCTACGTCGAGTGTGGAGACATGAGATTTGGCAACAAAATTTTTACCCCCCCCCCCCCGTATTGTAGTGTCAAATATTGTGCTGAAGGAATCAATGGTGGAGAACGAAAGGAAATATTGTTTCTCCTACAATTTTTGGTGCCAAAAGAGAGGATTAGGTACCAAGACATTATGAAGATTAAGTTTGACTCAGCTAATTGATGCTTATGCTTGTGCATGTCTACCTATTACATGAAATTGTTAGGTTTTGCAAAAGGAAGGACCGTGATGGCTCTTGAATGAGGTTATAACCTTACATCAATGGAAAACTTAGTCTGTGCTTGTGCAAAAGTTTCGTTGTGAGGTAAATTCACACTTAACTATCCAGACATGCAGCCATTCGAATGAGCATGGAGGTTCATACAAATGGTAATGGTCCGCGATGTACTATTTTTGTCTAATTTCAGTCTCGCTATGCCATGTAATTAAGTTTTCATTCCTCATACACTGATTGTATCTAAGTTGACTTGAACACATGCAAGCATGTATTTTGCAGTAACCTTTCGGAGAATGTATCTTTGAGGAGTACGCCCTCATATATTGAGGTTAATTTCCACTTTGTATTTGTTTTCTTGGAGGCAGTCCAGACTCCATGAACCTTTGTTGTTGTTGTGATAAATGATTCATCTATACCCTAATGTTTTGATGTGCCTATCAACTTTTAAAATCTTTAATCTCACAGAAACACATACAGAGTTAAGCAACTCAACTATATTTGTATTGTGTGTTTTTAGTTATCTTTTCAATAGTCTCACATTTAATTTACCATTTATGCTTATTGATGCATGGAAGCTTACTGTCTAATTGAGAGAGTCAAGTGGGAATTTATCCCATTGGCGGAGCCCTTTATTTATTTATCTTTCTTGTTTCCACCATTGGGCAATGAACAACCATATTCTTCTTCTGGTTTTGAATCTGATGTTAAAGATGTTAAAGAGCTTCGTCATAGTACTTCCTCTGTTAATGTTTATTGAGGTGAAGATGATGTTTTGAGTGAACACATCAAAAAGGTTGAAACTTGATGATGATTACCTTGCAACAAACAATAAATCAAGTTGCACGATAGTTCAAGAAAGTCCAGCCGATTCATTTCAAGCACAAGGTATATTAGCTTGAAATTTTGTATTAAATCATAATGTTGTGAGAGATTTGTATAAGATTTATGTTGACCCAATGAATATAATAATAATTCTCTACTACAAAGTATATTTTTTAGAATAGATATTTTGTGATACACGTCTGCAATAGATCAAATTGAGACTATACATATTATATTACAATATTACAAATTGCTAGTTATGGAGTCTGCAAAATTGGAAAGTACACTAATGTGTTGTCCATTTCTGAAATTTGAAATTACAATAATGTGAAGTTTGTAAGTTGGAAATTACATGATTTCCTAGTTGATGTACAATTGAACCAAAGTATGTGGAATTACATTTCACAAAACATGCCAAAAAAATGAAAACTAAAACAATATATTTAAGATTGAAAACCTAAAAAGTGCAACATATTACGTACAAAAATCTCACATTTGAAAATATGGTAGTATTAAATGTGTAAACCATGCCAAAAAGGTGAACCAATGGTACACCTATAATACAAAAATGTGCAACACATCATATCTATCTATATTATACTGTCACTCCTATCCAGTCCACTATCTATCATTTAACGGTGTCAAATCAATAGGAGGTGTTGGTTAAAGCACAATATAGATAGGGAAAATCAAATCACAATTCTACTATACTAAAGCATGATGCATCGCAAATAATATGCAATCCATTGTTCCAAATATCCAATAGGAGAAGAACCAAAAGCAAGTCGTGGAACTTACCAGAGTAAATATATGAACATCCTCAACCTTAGCCAGGCAAATTGTAGGATCGAATGTAGATCTAGAGGGGGTGATTAGACTACTTGACCAAATAAAAATCTAGCCTTTTCCCAATGTTAAGTGTTGGCAGATTTTAGCAACTAGTATAAGTCAAGCGATCAACCTACAAATGCAATTCTAAGAATGTAGCAGCGGAAAGTAAAACATTGCATATGAAGGTAAAGGGAAGGGTGTCGGGGAAACGCCACCTATGGGATCACGTGGATCCCTTCTACGGTTCGGCGGGGAAAAAGGTGTGCACGAAGAGCAGATCGAACTATCAACACGAGGGATTTTTACCCAGGTTCGGGCTGCTGAGAAGTGTAAAACCCTTGTCCTGCATTGGTGTATTGAGAGTTCTTGAGCTCTGACTAGTTGCTATGCATGCAAACTGGGCAAGAAAGTCCAAAAAAGTCCCTCTCCGTATCACCTTGGGCCTCCTTTTATACGTTTAAGGGGCCACCATAGTGGCATGCATTGCATACAGGAGGTGTAAAGTTTCTACAGTGTACATGCTTATCACTGACGTCTTAGGACAAACGCACTTAATGCGCCGTTTACGTGTCCCCAACTTTCTTGGGGGACAGAAGAAGAGCCCGTCCCATATATCGCCGCCTCACCCCATCTCGACATGCATACATGATGACGAGGCCTGCAATTCCAGGCTGGCAGGCTAGTCGCTGTGCTGGAGCGGTGACAGGGTGGCGAAACCTTGCCGGTGAGAGTATTCACAAAGATCTGCATGCCACCACGCAGACGCTATTGGATCTTGGCCTTGACATTGTCGATGGTGTTAGAGCTCTCAACCTCAAGGGTGATGGTCTTGCCGGGCCTTCGCAACCATCCCGGCAAGAATCTTGTCGGGTGCCCAGCTTTAGGTCTTCTGTTTTCTGACTATTGGCTTGAATGCTTCCTTGGGCGTCTCGTATTTGCTTCCAGTTGTCCCCATCAAGCCTTGCGCGGGTACGGCTGCAATAGCCCGTGCACAAGTATGGGGTACTAAAGCTCCCATGCCTGGGCCACACACGAGTGCGAGGCGTTGTTGGGCTAGGCCCAAACAGTGCACGCCCATGCGTGGCATGGGTTAACTGTTGTAATCATCTCGTCTGCTGTGCCCCCCCCACACGATCCGCATTGAGTGCGTGACGTGGGATACGTGCGCAGAACGGCCGCAGCAGCAGCACGTCCGTGAAAATGCTTTCACATCAAGGAGTAAAGAGGCAGCCTCGCGCCTTCCCCATAAAAAGAAGAATCCGCAGAGGCGCTGCTCATATACCTCTCAATCGTTCCAATCTAGAAACCGTAGTCGTCTTCTTCCTCTAGCTCAAAGTAGAGTTTTCCCTATCCGTCCATCGCCGCCGCGCTCTCATCGTCCTCGCCCCCCCCACGCCCCCCTCAGTCGCCATGGTGCCTAAGGCGAGCAAGGGCAAGGAAGTACCGGAGAGCAAACTGGCGAAGCTGCGGAAGGAGACTGATACGTCTCCAACGTATCTATAATTTATGAAGCATTCATGCTATTTTATTACCTGTTTTGAATGATTATGGGCTTTATTATACACATTTATATTACTTTTGGGACTAACCTATTAACCGGAGGCCCAACCCATATTGCTGTTCTATTGCCTGTTTCAGTATTTCGAAGAAAAGGAATATCAAACGGAGTCCAAACGGAATGAAACCTTCGGCAACGTGATTTTTTGGAAGAATAGCACACAGGAGACTTGGAGTTCACGTCAGAAGACCCTCGAGGAGGCCACGAGATAGGAGGGCACGCCCCCCTACTGGGCACGCCCCTGTCTCGTGGACCCCTCGAGCACCTCCCAACCGAGTTCTTTCGCCTATATAAGCCTACGTACCCTAAGAACATCGAATAACATGATAGATTGGTAGTTCCGCCGCCGCAAGCCTCTATAGCCACCAAAAACCTCTCGGGAGCCCTTCCCGGCACCCTGCCGGAGGGGGGATCCATCACCGGTGGCCATCTTCATCATCCCGGTGCTATCCATGATGAAGAGGGAGTAGTTCACCCTCGAGGCTGAGGGTATGTACCAGTAGCTATGTGTTTGATCTCTCTCTCTCTCTCTCGTGTTCTCTCTCGTGTTCCCTCTATGGCACGATCTTGATGTATCCCGAGCTTTGCTATTGTAGTTGGATCTTATAATGTTTCTCCCCCTCTACTCTCTTGTGATGAATTGAGTTTCCCTTTGAAGTTATCTTATCGGATTGAGTCTTTATTTGAGAACACTTGATGTATGTCTTGCCGTGATTATCTATGGTGACAATGGGATATCATGTGATACTTGATGTATGTTTTGGTGACCAACTTGCGGGTTCCGCCCATGAACCTATGCATAGGGATTGGCACATGTTCTTGACTCTCCGGTAGAAAATTTGGGGCACTCTTTGAAGTACTTTGTGTTGGTTGAATAGATGAATCTGAGATTGTGTGATGCATATCGTATAATCATGCCCACAGATACTTGAGGTGACAATGGAGTATCTAGGTGACATTAGGGTTTTGGTTGATTTGTGTCTTAAGGTGTTATTCTAGTACGAACTCTTGAGTAGATTGATCCGAAAGAATAACTTTGAGGTGGTTTCATACCCTACCATAATCTCTTTGTTTGTTCTCTGCTATTAGTGTCTTTGGAGTGACTCTTTGTTGCATGTTGAGGGATTTTTATATGATCTATCTATGTTATTATTGTTGAGAGAACTTGCACTAGTGAAAGTATGAACCCTAGGCCTTGTTTCCTACCATTGCAATACCGTTTACGCTCACTTTTATCGCTTGCTACCTTGCTGTTTTTATAATTTCAGATTACAAATACCTTTATGTACCATCCATATTGCACTTGTATCACCATCTCTTCGCCGAACTAGTGCACCTATACAATTTACATTGTATTGGGTGTGTTGGGGACACAAGAGACTCTTTGTTATTTGGTTGCAGGGTTGTTTGAGAGAGACCATCTTCATCCTACGCCTCCTACAGATTGATAAACCTTAGGTCATCCACTTGAGGGAAATTTGCTACTGTCCACAAACCTGTGCACTTGCAGGCCCAACAACGTCTACAAGAAGGTTGTGTAGTAGACATCAAGCTCTTCTCTGGCGCCGTTGCCGGGGAGGTGAGTGCTTGAAGGTATATCTTTAGATCTTGCAATCGAATCTTTTTGTTTCTTGTTTTATCACTAGCTTAGTCTATAAAAGAAAACTACAAAAAAATGGAATTGAGTTTGTCTCATACGCTTCATCTTTTTAATATCTTTCGTGAGAATGATGGTAAGGAAAATTGTGCTCAAGTGCTAGAGGAAGAAATCTATAAAATGTTTGTCACTAAATCTTTGAATGATGAGCATGATTGCAATGTTGTTAATGTGAATTCCTTGAATGCCCATGATGCTAATGATATGCAAAGCCACAAGCTTGGGGATGCTATGTTTGATGAATATGATATTTTTTGTCCCCCAAGTTTTGATGAGAATATTTATTATGATGAAAGCATGCCTACTATTTATGATGATTATATTGATGAAAGTGGGTTTGGAAGAGTGTCAATTTTAGGAAGTAATGATCCCACTATTTTGGAGGATGTTGAATCTTATTGTGATGAATATGAAAGTGGATTTGGAGAGGTCATGACTTTATTTAGTGATGAATCCACTATTTCGGAAGAGGTTCCAATTGATTATGAGAATGAAGTTGCTATCTATGATGATTATTGTGATGACATGTATGCTATTAAGAATAATGATAACCATGAAACTTTTCATCATGATTTTTGTTTTCAATTGGATTATGCCTCACATGATAGTTATTTTGTTGAGTTTGCTCCCACTATTATTCATGAGAAGAAATTTGCTTATGTGGAGAGTAGTAAATTTTCTATGCTTGTAGATCATGAAAAGAATGCTTTAGGTGCTGGTTATATTGTTTAATTCATTCATGATGCTACTGAAAATTACTATGAGGGAGTAACATATGCTTGTAGGAATTGCAATAATATCAAGTTTCCTTTCTACGCGCTTAAAGTTTTGAAGCTATGCTTGTTTTACCTTCCTATGCTAATTGATTATTGTTCCCATAAGTTGTTTTCTCACAAAATCTCTATGCATAGGAAGTGGGTTAGACTTAAATGTGATAGTCATATTCTTCATGATGCTCCCGTTATGTTTCAACTCTTATCTTTTATGTGAGCATCATTGCCATCATCATGCCTAGCTAAAAAGGCATTAAAGAAAAGCGCTTGTTGGGAGACAACCCAATATTTATCCTTACTGTTTTTGTGTGTTCACATGATTATGCTACTGTAGTAATCATGTTTTATAGCTTTTGTATCAATAAAGTGCCAAGTAGAGCCTTTGGGAAGACTTGGGTGAAGTCTTTATGATCATGCTGTAAAAAACACAAACTTTAGCGCTCACGAGATTAGCTGCCATTTTTTTACCAGAGAGTGCTTTTAGGTTGATTATTTTTGCAGATGATTAATAGACAAATTACTCATGTCCAGCAATTTAATTCATAATTTTTCTGGTTCCATAAGTATACGTTTGATACAGATTACTACAGACTGTTCTGTTTTTGACAGATTCTGTTTTCATTGTGTTGTTTGCTTATTTTGATGAATCTATGGCTAGTATGTAAGGGTATGAACCATAGAGAAGTTGGAATACAGTAGGTCTAACACCAATATAAATAAATAATTAGTTCATTACAGTACCAAAAGTGGTGGTTTGTTTTCTTGTACTAATGGAGCTTATGAGTTTTTTTTTTTGAGTTTCGTGTTGTGAAGTTTTCAAGTTTTGGGTAAAGATTCGATGGACTATGGAATAAGGAGTGGTAAGAACCTAATCTTGGGGATGCCCAAGGCACCCCAAGGTAATATTCAAGGACAACCAAGCAACTAAGCTTGGGTATGCCCCGGAAGGCATCCCCTCTTTCGTCTTCGTTCATCGGCAACTTTACTTGGAGCTATATTTTTATTCGCCACATGATATGTGTTTTGCTTGGAGCATCATTTTATTTTTTTAGTATTTGCTTGCTGTTATTTAGAATAATGTTTTGCATCCTTATTTTCAATAAAAATGTCAAGGATAGCCTTTACCATGCTTATTTTGCATGTATACATGTTGCTGTTTCAAAACAGAAAGTTTACCGCTGTTGGAAAAATTCCCTAGAAAAGTCAGAGAATGATATAATGTTGAATCTTTTTGAATAATGAGCTCTGGTAAATCTTACATAGCGCAGTATTTTTTTTTAATAATTTTTGTAGTTAGGTAAGTATGATGAATCTTGCATTCTTTACAGACTATACTGTTTTGGCATATTGCTGTTATGTTTGCATTGTTTGCATATGTTTGCTTGTTTAATGATTCTATTTGAGGATAGGAGTATTAAATATGTAGAGACATTTAGTATGCAATGATGAATAATAATGTTAGTAATTTGTTACAGTAGAAAATGATAAGGTTTTGCATTGTTTTATACTAATCTATCTCACGAGTTCTTGTTGAGTTTGTTGTGAATGAAGCTTTTGATAAAAAGAGAAACCGTGACATGAAAGGAATTAAGGAGACACAAAAGATCAAGCTTGGGGATGCCCAAGGCACCCCAAGATAATATTTCAAGAAGTCTCAAGCATCTAAGCTTGGGGCATCCCACCTTTCTTCTTCAACAACTATCGGTTAGTATTTGTTGAGCCTAAGTTTTTGCTTCTTCACATGAGTTGTGCTATCCTTGCAATGTCATTTTATTTTGTTTCGCTTGATGTTTGAATAAGATACCAAGATCTGAAATTCTTTAATGAGAGAGAGTCTTCACATAGTTGCATAATTATTTAGCTACTCATTGGTCTTCACTTATATCTTTTTGGAGTAGTTTTTCATTTACTCTTGTGCTTCATTTATATCCTATGAGTAAATGGTTGAATGAGTTGAATGTCATAAATCTGAAATTATATATGTTTCATTTGCTTATCCCATGGGGAGTAATGACTTTACATCTAAAAAGTAGAGGTTGTAAATTTATTGACGGTTAGCAAGCATTGTATTGGTCATTTGAACAATTCATGAAAGAATATTGAAGGAAGAGAGATTTCACATATAAATATATTATCATAGACATCTTTTATAATTGTGAGCACTCATTATGTATGACATGCTAAAGAGTTGATGTTGGACAAGGAAGACAACGTAATGGGTTATGTTTTCTCGCATCTCAGTTAAAGTATATTGTCATGGATCATTCAAACATGTTGAGCTTGCCTTTCTCCCCTTGCTAGCCTAAATATCTGTACTAATTAAGCGAGAATACTGCTTGTGCATCCAAATTCCTTGAACCAAGTTTTTGCCATGAGTGTCCACCATACCTACCTATATGCGGTATTTACCTGCTGTTCCAAGTAAATTTGCATGTGCCAAACTCTAAACCTTCAAATTATAATCTATTTTGTATGCCCGAATTGCTCATGTAGCAACTAGTGGTTGTCAGTGTCTTCCATGCTAGGTGGGTTATTCTCAAGAGGAGTGGACTCCGCTCCTCATTCACGAGAAAGTGGCGGTAACCGGGATGCCCAGTCCCATGATCAAAAAGATCAAAATCAAATCAAAATAATTGCAAACAAAACTCCCCCAGGATTGTTGTTAGTTGGAGGCACTCGTTGTTTCGAGCAAGCCATGGATTGATGCTTGTTGGTGGTTGGGGGAGTATAAACTTTTACCATTCTGCGTGGGAACCGCCTATAATGTATGTAGTATGGAAGATATTGGGAACTCTTGGTTGTTATGTTGACATTGAGATCATACCTCTCAAAATTATTTATCTCTATTTTAAAATCGAGCTCTGGCACCTCTGCAAATCCCTACTTCCCTCTGCGAAGGGCCTATCTTTTACTTTATGTCTTATGCAAGAGTCAAGGTGATCTTCACCTTTCCCTTTTTCATTTTATCCTTTGGCAAGCACTTTGTGTTGGGGTGATCCTGATATATATATCCAATTGGATGTACGTTAGCATGAACTATTATTATTGACATCACCCAAAGGTGAATACGTTTGGAGGCAACATTATAAGCCCCAATCTTTCTCTGTGTCTGATTAAAACTTCATAACCACAAGTATTGCGTGAGTGTTAGCAATTGTAGAAGACTATATGATAGTTGAGTATGTGAAGTTTGCTAAATCAAAGCTCTGACATAGACCCTTCCTGAAAATAGGATGAATTGCAATTGTTTGATGATTGAGAATGAAGTTTGCTAGTTTTCAAGAAAGTTTATGGTCTATGCTTTAACATGTGAATTGCTTGTTACTTTATTATGAAAAGTTTATGAGATGAACTACTATTATGACATATAATGATGCTAGTAAAGGTGATTGAAATTATCATTGATTAAACTTGTGCACCTGCTAGCATTCACAATTCATAAATTCTTTCTTTTATCATTTACCTACTCGAGGACGAGTAGGAATTAAGCTTGGGGATGCGGATACGTCTCCAACTTATCTATAATTTATGAAGCATTCATGCTATTTTATTATCTGTTTTGAATGATTATGGGCTTTATTATACACTTTTATATTACTTTTGGGACTAACATATTAACCAGAGGCCCAGCCCATATTGCTGTTTTATTGTCTGTTTCAGTATTTCGAAGAAAAGGAATATCAAACGGAGTCCAAACGGAATGAAACCTTCGCAAATGTGATTTTTTGGAAGAATAACACCCAGGAGACTTGGATTTCACGTCAGAAGACCCTCAAGGAGGCCACGAGATAGGAGGGCGCCCCCCTACTGGGCGCCCCCCTACTGGGCGTGCCCCCCTATCTCGTGGACCCCTCGAGCACCTCCCGGCCGAGTTCTTTCGCCTATATAAGCCTACATACCCTAAAAACACCGAATATCAAGATAGATCGGGAGTTCCGCTGCTGCAAGCCTCTGTAGCCACCAAAAACCTCTCGGGAGCCCTTCTCGGCACCCTGCCGGAGGGGGGATCCATCACCGGTGGCCATCTTCATTATCCTGGCGCTATCCATGACGAGGAGGGAGTAGTTCACCCTCGAGGCTGAGGGTATGTACTAGTAGCTATGTGTTTGATCTCTCTCTCTCTCTCTCTCTCTCTCTCTCTCTCGTGTTCTCTCTCATGTTCCCTCTATGGCATGATCTTGATGTGTCCCGAGCTTTGCTATTGTAGTTGGATCTTATGATGTTTCTCCCCTTCTACTCTCTTGTGATGAATTGAGTTTCCCTTTGAAGTTATCTTATCGGATTGAGTCTTTATTTGAGAACACTTGATGTATGTCTTGTCGTGATTATCTGTGGTGACAATGGGATATCATGTGCCACTTGATGTATGTTTTGGTGACCAACTTGCGGGTTCCGCCCATGAACCTATGCATAGGGGTTGGCACACGTTCTTGACTCTCCGGTAGAAACTTTGGGGCACTCCTTGAAGTACTTTGTGTTGGTTGAATAGATGAATCTGAGATTGTGTGATGCATATCGTATAATCATGCCCACGGATACTTGAGGTGACAATGGAGTATCTAGGTGACATTAGGGTTTTGGTTGATTTGTGTCTTAAGGTGTTATTCTACTACGAACTCTTGAGTAGATTGATCCGAAAGAATAACTTTGAGGTGGTTTCGTACCCTACAATAATCTCTTCGTTTGTTCTCCGCTATTAGTGTCTTTGGAGTGACTCTTTGTTGCATGTTGAGGGATTGTTATATGATCTATCTATGTTATTATTGTTGAGAGAACTTGCACTAGTGAAAGTATGAACCCTAGGCCTTGTTTCCTACCATTGCAATACCGTTTACGCTCACTTTTATCACTTGCTACCTTGCTTTTTATAATTTCAGATTACAAATACCTTTATCTACCATCCATATTGCACTTGTATCACCATCTCTTCGCCGAACTAGTGCACCTATACAATTTACCATTGTATTGGGTGTGTTGGGGACACAAGAGACTCTTTGTGATTTGGTTGCAGGGTTGTTTGAGAGAGACCATCTTCATCCTACGCCTCCTACGGATTGATAAACCTTAGGTCATCCACTTGAGGGAAATTTGCTACTGTCCTACAAACCTGTGCACTTGCAGGCCCAACAATGTCTACAAGAAGAAGGTTGTGTAGTAGACATCAAGCACGCCGTCTCTCCCCGAGGCTCGATGCGCGCGTCTTGAAGGAGCGGTACCTGTGCATGTGGTCGCGGGAGACGAAGGCTCACCCCTCCACTCGCGTGAGTCTAGCTTCCACCGAGGGCGGCCCAGATAAATTCCCCTTCTTTGTCGACTACATTTATTGCGGGCTCTATCCTCCATTTTCTGATTTCTTTGTCGACCTCATGTACACATTTGGCTTCCACCTCTTGGATTTTGCGCCGAATGCCATGACATGTATGTCAGTCTTCACCCACCTCTGTGAGAACTTTGCCAGAGTATTCCCCAATATAGCCCTCTTCCGCCACTACTTCATCCCAAGTATCCAGGCCAGAGAGGCCCTTTCTGGTTTCTTCACTTGGATTCCTAGGGCATGGAACAAAGAGATATACCCCGACGGGGTCTTCCATGATAAGTGGGATGAATGACGGGGCAAGTGATGCTGATTTACGGAGAAAAACCCGCAACCATTCTATTCGTCCCGACAAGCGAGACTGGCCCGCGGCAAGGATTGGAGTGCCCTCGACTCTCAAGGCGAGAAGCTCACAATCACAATCACTAGGATGAAACGCCTCAGAGCTTCCGGGCTCACGATAGAGATGGTCGACGCTGATTTCCTCTGCCGCCGCATCGCCCCTCTGTAGAACAAAGGGAGATCAGCCTTGGAGTTTCGGGACGCAACAAATATCATGAGGATGCGCCCTGGCTTGAACAACAACTTGACGGTCATGCAGCACACAGCTCTCTCCAGAAGCTGTTCAGGGCCGACAGCTCATTCAAGTTGCTGGCAAGCATCGTTCCCCTGTGCAACAACTCTATTTTGTCCTCCTCAATCATCGCCATGATGCCGGTGTCCAACGCCCACGGCCTTTACAGAACGTGGGTCGAGCCATCCGCGGAGCGTGCACAGGAGTTCTTCGCCAACTTGTCAGAGAGGGCCATCCGGGAGGAGTCAAACTTCATCCGCCCAACTACTGACGAAGAAATAGCATATATCGTCAGCAAGGCGGAAGAGGTGAGTCTTGTCACAGAGGCCGGCAGTATTGGCTTCATGGAAGAGGAAGACAGTGAAGAGGGAAACCTTGTCGAGCAGGAGGAAACTGCTGGGGAGCATAGTGGCACAGTTGTCAGGGGCTCTTCTGTCAAAAATACAGCCAAGGAGCAGCTGCACAAGGAGCCCCCAGCTCCAGAGAAGAAGAGGCGTACTCTTCGAAAAGCCATCTCCGGTGAGCCAGTCTAGCAAGTTCCCTCGAGTGGCGAGGTTCCCGGCAAGGGGGCGGCCGGCAAGGCTGTGCAACGGCAAAAACCTAGACAATAGCCCGTGCGTCGTTCGGGGCGCGCGACCGCGGTAGCAAATAAAGTAGCGGGGCCGGCTAGCACGATGACACAAGCAACCGGGGCAGGCCCACATCAGCCTGCCGCTCCTGCCACCACCAAGCGACCCATGTCCCCTTCTCCACCCCCTCGAATGGATGCTACAACGGAGATCGACTTCGACCTCTCTGCTTTTAGCCCGGAGAGAGAAGAGAGCCCAGAAAGAGATGAGTAAGTGTCATGCCGCCTCCTTTATCCCCTGATTTTTAGGTTTTGCTTATCTTATTTGTTCTTGCTTTGGCCTGTCCCCATAGAGATACGGAGACGTTGGCGCAAAGGATGGCGAAGAGGGCCAAGACTTTGACGGGCGACAAGCCCCCGGTAGGCACCGCAGGTGTGTCGGAGACCATCATCGTTAGCCTGGAGTCTAGCCCACGACGCAGTCCCCAACCCAGCCCCCTGCGTGAGTCCACTACTCATTTCCCGCTGGCGGGCGTTGGGGTGTACATCTTCACTGCTGACATTGGCGGGCTTGCAGGAGAAGAACGACAGCAAGGAGGGCCATTGAGGGCCGCCCCCGACGTGCCGCCTCCGTCAACCACACTGCCCAAGGATGGATCCCCGGCAAGGGCTTCCACTGACGAGCCCACTCGTGTGGAGGAAGAGCCGGCAAGTATGGGCGCCAGTAGTCCTACACCGGCAACAAATGTTGCTAGGGAAGGAACCACCTCCCAGCAGCTCGTCACAGGTAAGCCGCTTGCTTTAGGGCACTTTATCATTCTTGCTGTTTGATTTTTCTCTCTTTTCTTTCTGTCTTGAACGTCATCTTTGGTCTCATCTCGTTTCTCCTCCTTGGCTTTCAGATTTCCCCTTGACGGAACAAATGGACGCCAGTGTTACCATCGAGGAGATCGCCAAGGACGCTGTCGCCAGAGCCGCTGCTGACGATGCCGCCAAGGACGTGCATGAAGAAGCTGCCAAGGGGTCTGCTAGGGGCCGGCAAGGAGACCGGCGACTGTCCTGACAGCATTCCTGCAGCAGGAGCGCATGGCGCTACACCGGTCCCGGAGCCCCTAGTTGCCGGTGAGGCAGTTGTCGAGGATCAACCGTCAACATCCGAAGTCCCCCCCTCAAGAAGATACCAGAAGGTGGGCGACAACCTGTTCGTCAACATCCCAGGGACGGCAAGCACTAGAGCGCCAATCGAAGGAGAGACTTTTTGACGAGGAAGTCATTGCTGCTGCCAGGCTCAAGATCGTTGACGAGCCACGTGCTACCAGCAGCGGATCCGAAGAAGAGCAGCTCCTCTAGGCCATGGGCAAAAACTTCCAGAAGCTCCGGGCGCTTCACCACACCCGAAAGGAGAAGTTGGACTCTAAAGGTAGCAGTTGTCGAAGCAGCATAGGTAGACTTCCAGAGTTGTGTCGAGCAAACACAGGGTTGGTACACCGAGCCTTGGCAAGAGCTGAGGACTGGTCAGGAGTAGCTGAGCCATTGTTGGGTCGAGCTCCTCTTGAAGCAGTTCGACATCGAGAAGGCACAGGAAGAGGTCGCTCAACAGGCTGCTGCAGAAGAGACCCGCTTAACGGAACATCGTGTCAGGCTCGATGCTCACAGAGAGGACCTTGCCGCTCGCGAGGAGGCGCTTGCTGCCAAGCTCGATGGCAAGGACAAAGAAATTGAAAAGCTTGTCGCGCGGCAGACCCAATAGCTGGAGCAGAAGCACAAAGAAGCACTTGATGCTCTGGTCTCGGACCACACCGGCAAGATGATGGAAACCATCAATGCCGTCGAAGCTGCTGAGGCCGCCAAGAACGAGCTAGATGACAAGGTGAAGAAGCTGGAGGCGGATCTGGAGGATCACAGAAAGGAGATCTCGATGCTCAAGGATAACAGAGAGAAAACTCTATGACTTGGCGGAGATGCAAACTGCCATATCCGAAAATACCAAGAAACTATCCTCCTCCACTGAATCCATTGCCGATCTAGAGCTGAAGCTGACCACGCTGAAGGAGTCCATTGAGAGCAGCAGGGCTCGCGAGATGACCCTGGCCAAAAATTTCTAGAACAAGAAGGAGTTGCTCGAGAGCGCCGCCACCACCTACAACGACTATGAGAAAGGCATGAAATTCTGGACTGAGCGCCTTGTTGACGTCACGGAAAGGCTTGTAGCACAACTGTCCACCATGGGCCTGCCGAACTTCAGCTATTCTTCCGACGACAAGGTGTCTACGAGCGCCAGGCTGACCATGGTCTTCGAGGGCCTTGTCGACGCCCTGAAGCTGATCCACTCCAACCGAGCAACCCAACTGGCCAATGAAACCCGCAAAGTCTACCGGGCCGTCCTCCTCAAGGTGCTCATCAAAGTTGTACACAAGAATCCCGGCATCAACCTCACCAATGTACTTGACCGCTTGCCGAAGAATGCAGACTGCAAGGCACTCGAAGAGCTCGTCGCGCCCATCATCGACAAGGTTGACCAAGTCAAGAGAGTTGAAGGCGGGCGCAAGGACTAGCGGCTTCACTTCTTCTTGACTCCATGAATCCATGTCCAAGATAGTCTATCTTAAGTTAGAATTGTGGCGACTATTGATGTAATATAACTTGCTGTGTTTTGGATGAATGTGTGCTATCTCTGTTGTCTGATTTCTCTCTGTATGGCATACACCCTATGCTTTGTTGGGACCTTGCCGGTGCGCGCACCCTTGCCATGAGCGCTTTGAGGAACAGATCCTTAGCAACTTGTCGGGGGTGTCGTTGCCGGCAAGGTACCTTGCCATTCTCAGTGCAGCCACTTAAGCTGTTGAGCGGACTCGAAACAGAGTAAGGGCCCAACCGATCATGACAAGGTTCCTTCGCGTTCAGGTTTTCCATACAAAAACCAAAATCACCCAAGGAAAATAACTTCGCATTTAAAAGAAATTTACTCAAGGTTTCACAACTTAGCTTTTTGTTGTTGTACTCCTTCCTGCAAAATGTCACTTTGGACGTCGCCTGTTGGTGTCCATACTCCATACCATCACACCCCCCCGGCAAATTTGCACGTGAGGGAATCTTTTATCCTTTGAGAAAAAGAAAGGATAGAAAATAGGGGCACAGAACCTTGGCGGTTCGTCAGTATTTGCTGGAAACAAGCATAACACAATTCCTCAGACAAGCATGCACATAGATAAACATGAAAACCGACAAGAACTATAGAATACTTAACTTTATTCAACTACGCCAGGGTCTGTGTCTAGCTTTATACAGAGGGTTATATGCCTTGCCGGCAAGGCTGGTACAAAAGGTGGTTGCCGGGAGACCCGGAAACCGCGCCTTATGGATAAAACTTACGAAGATGTTCGATATTCTAGGAGTTGCTCACTCGAATGCCATCTTCTGTCTCCAGGCGGACTACGTCAAGCCTGGTAACTCGTACTACCCAATAAGGGCCCTCCCACTTCAGTGTTAACTTGTTGGAATTCTTGGCCGACTGAACATGCCGAAGAACAAGGTCGCCTTCCTCAAGGCTTCGAGCATAAACCTTGTAGCTATGGTAGCGGCGCAAGCCTTGCTGGTATCGCACTGCTCGGACAGCAACCTGAAGACGATCTTCCTCTAGGAGTGTAGCATCATCGTGGCACAATCTCTCTTGCTCAAACTCATCATAAGCGAGCACTCGAGCCGTATATGAGTTCCGTAGGGAGAACTGCCTCCGCCCCGTACACCAGGGAGAAGGGTGTATGGCCAGTAGCTCAATTTGCTGTCGTCCTGATTGACCAAAGAACTACCGGCAACTCATCAATCCAGTGTCTTCTGCACTTGTGCAGCATGTCAAAAATTCTCGTCTTGAGACCTCACATCACTTCAGCATTTGCCCTTTCTGTCTGGTTGTTGCTCCTTGGATGAGCATTTGCCCTTCCCACTTCTTTTTTCTGCTAACCTTGCATCACTGCAAGTACTTCCCGACCGCTCCACTTCCTTATATGTCTTTTTAATAAGGCGGACATAGTTCGAAGCCGGCGGAGGCGGTGGTGGTCGCTTTAGGGCATTGATAGTCCGCTTTGCTTTCACTGGATCTACCGTTTCCTTCGGAGGTGGAGGTTTTCGTGCAAAATGGTACCTCACTTGGGCACGACAGATGTCCTCGTTTTATTTGTCGGTCCTCTCATATGGTAACTTTTCCAGAGCCTTGAGAGATGGACCGTATTTGAATTGTTTCCCGCCTCTGCTTGTACTGCTAGCCGCCGGAGCGGCAGCGTCTCTCTTCCACTGTTGCTGATGCGGCGGAGTCCGCTGACATGCCGGAGGAGGCTGAGTGCTCTGACGCACTGGAAGAGGAGGCGGAGTGCCCTCACACGCCGGAGGAGGCAGAGTGCTCGTTTGAGGAGGCGAAGGAGGAGCCGAGTGCCGTCACGCGCCGGAGGAGGCGGAGGACGAGGCGGAGTGCCCCTCACACCGTTATATCCTGGATTTCCATTCATGCACCTCACACCGTTATATCGTGGACTCGCTTGCCAGCGCTGATGCTGATCAGCTGGATGTCAGGAGCAAAGGTTCTGGAATTGAACTCACTACTTCTGAAAATATTAGATCCTGCATCCGGCACATCAAGTTTGCTTGTATCTAGTCTTTCCGTCTCATTCAATTTTTTTTGAATGGACAATACTCTTATTGAAATCACAGCTTCAACTGTGATGATGTCTAAGCAAATACGAGAAGTTTTCAAGCAAAAGGCGCACCGAGGATGAGGCAAAAAAAGGGACAAGGAAGGCAGTGTGTATGGAATGCCAGTTCTTAGCATTACATGGGACAAGGACTCCACCTTATATATTGCTCTTCAGCTCCTCTTCCTACCGAGGTGGGACTAAAGCAATAGCATGCATGGACCAATGCAGTTAGTCTGCTGTTGGCTCATGACCACCTGCATGGGCACCCATTTCTCTCAGGGTTGTTGCGCATGGGCATGGGCCCTCTGACCGCTTTGACCGGTAGGATCCCTTTCCCGGCCTTTGATGGGCATGGGCTTGAGCATGGGCCACATGCATGGACTTGTGCTCATACAACAACAACAACAAAGCCTTTAGTCCCAAACAAGTTGGGGTAGGCTAGAGGTGAAAACCATAAGATCTCGCAACTAGCTCATGGCTCTGGCACATGGATAGCAAGCTTCCATGCACCCCTGTCCATAGCTAGCTCTTTGGTGATACTCCAATCCTTCAGGTCTCTCTTAACGGACTCCTCTCATGTCAAATTTGGTCTACCCCGCCCTCTCTTGACATTCTCCGCACACTTTAGCCGTCCGCTATGCACTGGAGCTTCTGGAGGCCTGCACTGAATATGCCCAAACCATCTCAGACGATGTTGGACAAGCTTCTCTTCAATTGGTGCTACCCTAACTCTATCTCGTATATCATCATTCCGGACTTGATCCTTCCTCGTGTGGCCACACATCCATCTCAACATATGCATCTCCGCCACACCTAACTGTTGAACATGTCGCCTTTTAGTCGGACAACACTCAACGACACACAACATTGCGGGTCGAACCGCCGTCCTGTAGAACTTGTCTTTTAGCTTTTGTGGCACTCTCTTGTCACAGAGAATGCCAGAAGCTTGGTGTCACTTCATCCATCCGGTTTTGATTAGATGGTTCACATCTTCATCAATACCCCCATCCTCCTGCAGCATTGACCCCAAATACCAAAAGGTGTCCTTCTGAGATACCACCTGGCCATCAAGGCTAACCTCCTTCTGCTCACACCTAGCAGTACTGAAACCGCACATCATGTACTCGGTTTTAGTTCTACTAAGCCTAAACCCTTCCTATTCCAAGGTTTTTCTCCATAACTCTAACTTCCTATTTACCCCCGTCCGATTATCGTCAACTAGCACCACATCATCTGCAAAGAGCATACACCATGGGATATCTCCTTGTATATTCCTTGTGACCTCATCCATCACCAATGCAAAAAGATAAGGGCTCAAAGCTGACCCCTGATGTAGTCCTATCTTAATCGGAAGTCATCAGTGTCGACATCACTTGTTCAAACACTTGTCACAACATTATCGTACATGTCCGTGATGAGGGTAATGTACTTTGCTGGGACTTTGTGTTTCTCCAAGGCCCACAACATGACATTCTGCGGTATCTTATCATAGGCCTTCTCCAAGTCAATGAACACCATATGCAAGTCCTTTTGCTCCCTATATCTCTCCATAAGTTCTCGTACCAAGAAAATGGCTTACATGGTCAACCTCCCACGCATGAAACCAAACTGATTTTTGGTCACGCTTGTCATTATAATTGCCTCCCAGACTTGTGCTCATCTAGAAACAAATTAAGTTACCTCAAAAAACATGAAAAAAAATTAATTACTAGTCTGTCCCATAATATAGACATTTTTGCAAGCTGTTTTCACGTCTTTTCTGTCCGTCCCTAATGTGATTCATCATGGGATAAGTATTAGTCAGGTTGTACCAGTAGTTTCCTTTCCTATCTTTTTCACCAGATGTATTGCTCAAAGTAGGTATTTTATTTCTTTTTCAAAAAAATAGGATGTCTTGTATAGATAGGCACTACTCCATCTGTTCCTAAATATAAGACCTTTTAGAGATTGCAATATGGAATACATACGAATGTGTACAAACATATCTTAAGGATGTACCTTCATGCACTTACCTCCCCGGCAATGGCGCCAGAAAAGAGCTTGATGTCTACTACACAACTTGTTCTTGTAGACTCGTGTTGGGCCTCCAAGCGCAGAGTTTTGTAGGACAGTAGCAATTTTCCCTCAAGTGGATGACCTAAGTTTTATCAATCGTGGGAGGCGTAGGATGAAGATGGTCTCTCTCAATCAACCCTGCAACCAAATAACAAAAAGTCTCTTGTGTCCCCAACACACCAAATACAACGGTAATTTATATGGGTGCACTAGTTCGGCGAAGCGATGGTGATAAAAGTGTAATATATATTTACAATCTGAATAAATAAAAACAGCAAGGTAGCAATTGATAAAACGGAGCACAAACGGTATTGCAATGCTTGAAAACAGGGCCTAGGGTCCTTACTTTCGCTTGTGCAATCTCTCAATAGTGCTATTATAATTGGATCATTTAACCATCCCTCATGTGCGATGAAGAATCCCTCCAAAGTTCTTATCTAGCGGAGAACATAAGAAGAAATTGTTTGTAGGATACGAAACCACCACAAAGCTATTCTTTCCGATCGATCTATCCAAGAGTTCTTACTAAAATAACACCAAAGAAAATTCACATTCATAATACTCAATCCAACACAAAGAACCTTAAGGAGTGCCCCAAGATTTCTACCGGAGAAACAAACATAAGAACGTGCGCCGACCCCTATGTGTAGATTACCCCAATGTCACCACGGGAATCCGCGAGTTGAGTGCCAAAACACATATCAAGTGAATCAATATGATACCCCATTGTCACCACGGGTATTCATATCAAGACATATATCAAGTGTTCTCAAATCCATAAAAGTATTCAATCCGATAAAATGAAATCTCAAAGGGAAAACTCAATTCATCACAAGATAGAGAGGGGAAAACACCATATGATCCGACTATATTAGCAAAGCCCACGATACATCAAGGTCGTCACATCTCAAGAACATGAGAGAGAGAGAGAGAGAGATTAAACACATAGCTACTAGTACAAACCCTCAGCCCCGAGGGTGGACTACTCCCTCCTCATCATGGTGGCCGCCGGGATGATTGAAATGGCCACCGGTGATGATCTCCCCCTCCGGCAGGTGGAATGGGGTCTAGATTGGTTTCTCATGGCTACAGAGGCTTACATCGGTGGAACTTCTGATCTAGGGTCTCCCCGAGGGTTTTTGGAATATTTGACGATTTATAGGGCGAAGAGGGGGTGCGGGAGGCCACCGAGGTGGGCACCCCAGGTATGCCCCCGTGGGTTGTGCCTCCCTCGAGGCATCCCCTAGGTGCTGCTCTAGCCCATTGGATGTCTTCTGGTCCATAAAAATCCACAAAAAGTTTCGCGGTGTTTGGACTCCATTTGATATTGATTTCCTGCGATGTAAAAAACAAGCAAAAAATAGCAACTGGCACTAGGCACTTGGTCAATAGTTTAGTCCCAATAATGATATAAAGTTGCTATAAAATGATTGGAAAACATCCAAGAATGATAATATAACAACATGAATACTTCATAAATTATAGATACGTTGGAGACGTATCATCCACTATGTAACCATAATATGAGTCATTTCCCCTGTTGATTGCTGCATTAAAGCGGACACCACCGTTTTGGTTGGTGCTCTTTTGATCTTGGGCAATCATGTAAAATGTATTCCCATTTATCTCGTACCCTTTGTAAGTCAATACAGTCGAAGATGGTCCCCTGGCCAATGAGTACAGCTCATCTGCAATAGTGTTGTCACCCATGAGATGTGTTTGCAACCAACTGCCGAAAGTCCTGATGTGTGCACATGTAATCCAGTCGTCACACTGCTCCGGGTGTTTGGAGCGCAAAATATTCTTGTGTTCATTGATATACGGGGTCACCAAGGTAGAATTCTGTAGAACTATGTAGTGTGCTTGAGACCAAGAATGCCCGTCCCAACATATTATTGAGTCCGCTCCTAACATGCCTTTTCCAGTCAGTCTCCCCTCATACTGCGATTGGGGAGACCAATATTCTTAAGGTTAGGAATGAAGTCAACACAAAACCCAATGACCTCCTCTGTTTGATGGCCCGTGGAGATGCTTCCTTTTTGGCCTAGCACGGTTATGAACATATTTCTTTAAGACTCCATGAACCTCTCAAAGGGGAACATATTGTGTAGAAATACAGGGCACAGAATGGCAATCTCCTTGACTAGATGAACTAGGACGTGTGTCATGATATTGAAGAAGGATGGTGGGAACACCTGCTCGAAACTGACAAGACATTGCACCAAATCACTCCTTAACCTTGGTAGGATTTCTGGATCGATTACCTTCCGAGATATTGCATTGAGGAATGCACATAGCTTCACAATGGCTAATCGAATGTTTTCCGGTAGAAGCCCCCTCAATGCAACCGGAAGCAGTTGCGTCATAATCACGTGGCAGTCATGAGACTTCAGGTTCTGGAAATTTTTCTCTGCTATACTTATTATTCCCTTTATATTCGATGAGAAGCCAGACGGGACCTTCATACTGAGCAGGCTTTCAAAGAAGATTTCCTTCTCTTCTTTGGTAAGAGCATAGCTGGCAGGACCTTCATACTGCTTTGGAGGCATGCCTTCTTTTTCATGCACATGTTGCTGGTCCTCCTGTGCCTCCGGTGTATCTTTTGTCTTCCCATACACGCCCAACAAGCCTAGCAGGTTCGCACAAAGATTCTTCGTCACGTGCATCACATTGATTGCAGAGCAGACCTCTAGGTCTTTCCAATAGGGTAGGTCACAAAATATAGATTTCCTCTTCCACATGGGTGCGCGTCCCTTAGCGTCATTCGGAACAGATAGTCCATCGGGAACCTTTCCAAAGATTACTTGTAAATCATTGACCATAGCAAGTATCTGATCACCAGTACGGACGGCAGGCTTCTTCCGATGATCTGCCTCGCCTTTGAAATGCTTGCCTTTCTTTTGACATTGATGGTTGGTTGAAAGAAATCGACGATGTCCCAGGTTTATGTTCTTCCTGCATTTGTCCAAATATATACTTTTGGTGTCATCTAAACAGTGCGTGCATGCGTGGTATCCCTTGTTTGTCTGTCCTGAAAGGTTACTGAGAGCAGGATCATTGATGGTGACAAACAACAACGCATGGAGGTCAAATTCATGTCTTTCTTACAGTCCTCTTTGTGCCATCGCATCAACTAGGCATGCTCTTTGTTTCTGAACATACGTTTCAACCGTGGTATTATAGGAGCATACCACATCACCTTGGCAGGAACCCTCTTCCTGGGGTGCTCGCCCTCAACATCGCCAGAGTCATCTCGTCTTATCTTATACCGCAGTGCACAACTAGGGAAAACCTTATACACAGAATCTTAGTAGCAGCGCGGCTCAAAAAGAAGCGCTACTGCTAATTAGCAGTAGCGCGTGCGTGCAAAACTCGCTACTGACACAGCGTTAGCAGTAGCGTGCTTGGAGCAACCCGTGCTGCTACAAATATCGACCGACAATGTCCACCAACCTACATTTAGCACTAGCGCATTGTTGCGACCCGCGCTACTGCTAAAGCTGTAGTAACAGCGCGCTTTTTCTGAGGTCGCTGCTGCTAATTTTCAAATTGGGCACACTGTTGGTCCCAATTAGCAGTAACGCTTGTGTGGAAAGCACGTTGCTGCTACTTTCTTATCAGCAGCGTGTTTTACGTCATGCGCTACTGCTAAGCCGCACCAGCCTACCACCTTTCCCCACCCGTCCTCCCCTCCCCCATCTCCTCTGTTCCCTTTCCCCTACCTCCCACATCCTCCCTCTCTCACTCTTCTTCTTCCTCAATACTTCTCCCCCATTACTCTCTGTCTCCTACCTACCTTTGTCTCTCTTCATTACTCCTAGCTAACTACGCCACCTCCATTAATGCATCTCCTTTCTCTTTTTCCTCCCCCCTCCACTAGTTGAAGTTGTCTCCTCCCAAATTAGCTAGCTAGGTAGATGTAGCATTTAGTTAAGTGACCTATTTGCCCCTAACTAGATCTATCTTTGTCAAGAAGAGCTTTGTGCACTTTTGATCTCCCTACATCATCATCTCCACCGTGTGCTCGATCTCGAGATAGAGGTGATTAAAATTTCATGCTTTTGCAAAATGGAAATATGTTTATGTGTGTGTGATATGATAATTGGGAGATATGATGGAAACTGTGTGTGTGGCATGAGTTGACGCCAAATTGTGCTTTTCAGTTGCCTATGTTTTGCCGAAATGTCGATTTATTTCCGTTTCGGCGAATTCCGGGCAAACTCTAGATCTCTATATGTCCTATTTTTAGGGAAGGTCATGCCGAATTTTTGTATGACTTTGATACATGCATGCATTTTTATAATCAATTTGTTTATTATTACCGTGCAGAGTTCACGATGGTCAGTGGAACGATGGTGGACAGGTGGTTGCGGTCGGTGGTGCAGGACATGAAAGAAAATAACTGGACAAAGGTTTTATGTCCGTGTCAAAAATGCAAAGGAATAGTTTGGCTCGACCCCCATGACGATGGTCGTGTCGAAGCGCACCTGCTCATGACTGGTTTCATGGATGGCTATACTCGGAGGATAATTGAAGATGAGGATGACGAAGTTGAGGACGCCGACGGGGCAGGCAATGATGACACGGGGCAAGACGAAGAGATGATCGATAATGGCGGCGGGGAAGAGGCCGGACATGGCGGCGGAGAGAACGACATGGACTCCACGCAGCAGAGTTTGTCGGTACTAAGTTCAATTGCGCGGGACCCTCATGTTCAAGCATTGCTTCACAAGGAGACGAGTACTGAGAGAGCTGCTTCTAGAGAGGAGGCTAAGCTGGAGCAACTGGTGGTAGACTCAAACACTCCATTGTATGATGGTTGCAATCCTGAGGTGATCCGCTTAAGTTTCACGCTCCAACTCCTAAAGACGAAGGCTAAAAACAAATGGACCGACACTAGCCTCGATGAGCATCTCAAGTACCTAAAGGATGTTCTTCCCATGGGGAATCTATGTCCTACTAGTGTTGATGAGGCCAAGAAGATTGTGTGCCCTCTTGATCTGCCACACGTTAGATACCATGCATGCATCAACGATTGCATAATTTATCGGAAGGAGC
The DNA here is from genome assembly GCF_002162155.2 of Triticum dicoccoides. Taxonomy (NCBI): domain Eukaryota; kingdom Viridiplantae; phylum Streptophyta; class Magnoliopsida; order Poales; family Poaceae; genus Triticum; species Triticum dicoccoides. The sequence goes on from NC_041385.1 coordinate 828,414,195, forward strand.
ACACGGAAAAAACAAGTTGTCCGGTGTGCAATGCTTCTCAATACAAGAAGGCCGGGAAGAAATGTCCCCAGAAAGTTGTATGGTACTTACCGATCACTCCCCGTCTCCAGCGGTATTTTGTAGATCCCAAGGAAGCAAAGCTAATGCGCTGGCACGCGGAGAGGAAGAAGCCCAACGATGGAGATGATCCGAAGCTGAGACACGTCAAGGATGGAAGCCAGTGGAGAGTGTTGAACAGCTTCTATCAGTATTTCGAATGTGATGCAAGGAACATCGTGCTCGGCGCATGTACCGATGGCATGAATCCGTTTGGCAACCAGAACACCAACCATAGCACATGGCCCGTGTTTGTATGGATGTACAACCTCCCCCCTGGTTGTGCATGAAGTCGAAGTACATTCACATAAGCATGCTTATTCAAGGGCCGAAAAAACCGGGAAATAATATTAATTTGTATCTGGGGCTACTTCAAGAGGAGTTAGACACATTATGGAAAACACCGGCCAAGACAAGGGACGCCAGCAAAGGCGAGTATTTCTACATGAGAGCCGCGCTGATCACGACGGTGCACGACTATCTTGGTTACGGATATGTCGCAGGCCAGGTGTGTCATGGATATTGCGGATGCACGCGGTGCATGCATGATACGACATCTCGGCAGCTAACGTCAAGGAAAGATGGCGGGTCTAGGAAAATCGTGTACATGGGGCATCGAAGATGGCTCGAACAGGACGACCCGTGGGGAAACCATGGAGATCTATTCAATGGTCAAGCTGAGCATCGAGGACCTCCACGTAAGCGGAGCGGTGCCAAAATCGATGAGCTGTTGAAAAACTGGAAGGAGTGCCCCGCGCCGGGAAAGATGATGAGAAAGGCGTCGGAGCCGCTGCTGAAGGTATGGAAGATGAGGTCTGTGTTCTGGGACTTGGAGTACTGGCACAAACTTGATACACCTCATTACCTTGATCAAATGCATATCTGTAAGAATGTACTTGAGAGCTTGCTCGCAACACTGATGAACATGCCGGATAAGACCAAGGATGGGCCAAAGGCAAGAAAAGACTTGCAAGATTTGAAAATCAGGGAAGATCTACACATGCCGCCCCGTAAAATGTTAGATGAGATAGAGAAGGAGACAGAGGCACGGGAGAAGAAGGGCAAGAAAATAAAGAAAGAGGATTATTTCCCCCCTTCTTGCTTCACCTTAAGTCAGGCTCAGATCGATCAATTCTTTAAGTGCCTTACCGGAGTCAAAGTTAGTTCCGGTTACTGTGTCAAGATAAGCAGATATGTAGACACGGACAAGAAAAGGTTCAGCGGGATGAAGTCCCATGACTGTCATGTGATGATGACGCAGATACTACCTGTTTCCCTTAGAGGGATAATGTACAAGCACGTCCATGACACGCTTATTGGTCTCTGCAACTTTTTTGACGACATCTCTCGAAAGTCGATCAGCGTGAAGCAGCTCCGGAGGCTACAGGGAGAGATCATTGTGATACTGAATGAGCTTGGGATGTACTTCCCGCCCGCGTTCTTTGATGTGATGGTGTATCTGTGTGTCCATATTGTGGACAACATAATAGACCTGGGGCCGTCATTTCTGCACAACATGATGCCGTTTGAGAGGATGAATGGGATCATCAAAGGATTCGTTCGTAACATGTCCCGTCCAGATGGAATGCATGACTGGCAGCGACAACGGTGCAACTGAAAGATTTTAAGGGTCGAGGAGATCTGGGAGCTTGACTATGCTGGACTGCATAACACGATGATGTTCCGTGTCAGATGGGCTAAGAATGTCGAAAGAGAAAACCGAATTTTCACTACCATGACTATACCCAACGCCAAGAGCGCTACCGTGAACTCTATCGCAAAAAAGATCCATGGGTACATGCTAAGCACGTGACACAATGCTTCTTCATAACCGACCCGCGCAATCCCAGCCGTGTTGTCGTGAGGAGAGGCAAAAGGAACATCATTGGAATGGATGGAGTCGCCAACGAGGAAGACTACGATTAGTATGGCAACCCAATGAGGGAAGATGATGATGATGATGATGAAGTATACGTCAAAATAATAATCAATACTACATTACCTAAGAAAAATCATACTCAATGGAAAAGGCAAAGTCACAATGAGGGGCTAAATTATTCTTCGACGAACAAGAAGGGAAAGAAGCTGACTCAAAAACGAAAACGTCAACACTGAGGAACCGTATGTTATCGGTCAAATGATGTAATATATATATATATATATATATATATATATATATATATATATATATATGTGTGTGTGTTCCTATTTTGTATACACACTTAGCCATTATTATGCATGGGTCCAATGATGTAATATATATATTCCTATTTTGTATACATATTTAACCGTCAAATGATGCAATATATATCGCCTTCCCTTCGTTCATTGCTCTCGGAAAAAAAAGTGAGAGAAAATAAAGGAGAAGAAAAAGGAAAACTGGTTATAGTAGTAGCGGTTTACTGAAAAAGAGCTACAGCTAGTCAAGGTAGCAGTAGAGGTTTCCGTAAAAAACGCTATAGCTACCTATATTAGTAGTAGCGCGTTTGGTCTAAACGCGCTACTGCTACGTCCAGTTAACCCAAAATCCTCCCTCTCTCTGCTTCATCCCACCTCTTTTCCCCCCAAATCCCCACTCTCTCTTCCCCCGTCGCACCGCCGCGCCCCGGCGCTCGCCCCCGACCCCGACGCTTGCCCCCGACCCCGATGCGCCACGCCTCCCTCCTCTGCTTCCTCCCCTCCCAACCTCGGCCGTAGTTGGGCCTGCCTCCTTGCCCATGCACCCTCTGTAACCCCCCATCTCTCTGCTAGCTAGGGTTCTTCGGTTAATTTACTTAGGTTTTAGTTAGGGCAGTAGGTTAATTAGGTTATCTATTTAGTTATGAGTTTAGCTAGGTTGAATTTATATGCAAATTTAGGTAGGCTGAATTTAGGTAGGCTGAATTTATATGCAAATTTGAACTGGACATGTGATATGTTGACATGTCATGTTTTGGACATGTCATGTTTGGAATTTGGACATGTCATTTGGACATGTGATGTTTTCGTTCAATTTTGGTAAATGATCCGAGTGGCCTATGTTACGCCGGAATGTTGATTCATTTCCGTTCCGGTGAATTTCAGGCGCTCGATATGTCCATTTTTTAGCAAAGGTCATGCCGAAATTTTCCGTGAATTTTGGCATGATTTGTGATAGATAGTAGGCATATCGAGTGCTGGCACATAGATTTCTTTTTTATGTCATTTCTCATTTTTTTCATACTTTTAGAAATATACGAGGAGACTTAATCATAGGAAACATGTCGAACAACAAAGAAACTGGGCCTTCTGACCAAGATGCAGACGAGATGGATTATGAGGGTGAATGTCGGTGTCAAAACCGGCGGATCTCGGATAGGGGGTCCCGAACTATGCGTCTAGGCGGATGGTAACAGGAGACAGGGGACACGATGTTTTTACCCAGGTCGGGCCCTCTCGATGGAGGTAAAACCCTACTCCTGCTTGATTAATATTGATGATATGGGTAGTACAAGAGTTGATCTACCACGAGATCAGAGAGGCTAAACCCTAGAAGCTAGCCTATGGTATGATTGTTGTTCGTCCTATGGACTAAAACTCTCCGGTTTATATACACACCGGAGAGGTCTAGGGTTACAAAGAGTCAGTTACAATGGGAGGAGATCTACATATCGTATTGCCAAGCTTGCCTTCCACGCCAAGGAAAGTCCCATCCGGACACGGGACGAAGTCTTCAAACTTGTATCTTCATAGTCCGGGAGTCTGGCCGAAGGTCATAGTCCGGCCATCCGGACACCCCGTAATCCAGGACTCCCTCAGTAGCCCCCGAACCAGGCTTCAATGACGATGAGTCCGGCGCGCAAATTTTTCTTCGGCATTGCAAGGCGGGTTCTTCTCCAAATTCCATGTACCTGTCGAATAGTGTCCGGCTTCTGGTGCATGTTGTGCTCCTTGGCTTCTGTGCCCAATAATGACCATCTTCCACGTGTCAAACGAATGAGAAAAGCCAGGGAGTTTTTTCATTTACCCCCCTAGCTGCGTAAATGAGCCGCCCATAAAAGAGACGGGGATTTAGATCCAATTCACACCATCTTCCCTCCACGAGCATTCATCGGAGCGCATTCGACAGAGATCCATTCCATCATGGCCGGTCGACGCAGCTTCTCCTCTCACCCCTCCAGCCCTCGGCCCGGAGATTGGGAGAGGTGTTCCGTCCCGCATAGTGAGCTAGTAGCACTCCAATCCAAGAGGCTCCTCCCCCCAGCATATATGGTCCCAGTTCGAGCCGGGCTTGCTGCCTATAGTGGCGGAGAGCAGGTGGAGAGCGTCCCCAATCCCTCCAAAGGAGAGCGGGTATGCCTTGTCCCTTATTTAATAAGAGGCCTCGGATTTCCAATTCATCCGTTTCTCCGGGGGCTACTGGAGTTTTATGGCCTCCAGCTACACAACCTCATGCCTGCCTCCATACTGCATATTGCGGGATTCGTGGCCCTTTGTGAGCTGTTTTTGGGCATCGAGGCCCATTTCGCACTATGGAAGAAGTTGTTCTACCTCGTGCCCCACTCTCAGGAGGGGTCGATTTATCAAGTGGGCGGAGCCGAACTATGGCACATCGCCGGGACCGGATATCTATCCGGAACCCCAAAGAAGGCGTCCAAGGCTGGCCTTCAGAATGGTTTTATATAGATGACGTCCCCCTGCTGGACCCTGTATGGATTGGCCTCCCTGAGTTCAATAATGCTCCCTTGAAGAAACGCCTGAGCTGGCGTCCACGGAGCCCTCAGAGGGAAACTGACAGGGACGTCCTTTACCTCATGAGCCGGATAAGGTTGTTAGCTCATTCCTGACTGACCATGATCGAGGTCATGGCCACATGCATTATGCGGAGGGTGCAACTGGTTCAGTACAGAGGCCACCCCATGTGGGATTTCAACGGGGAGGACGATGCCACCCGGTGCGGTCGCAAGGGGCCGGATTCGGCTGCCACTCTAACGAAGATCTTATCCGCTTTGTACAAGGGAGAAGAGGAGGAATTCCTCCATGTCAACCCACGGGGCGGATTCTCTATATACAATCCTCCAAGCTGGGTGAGCGAACACTTTCACTGGCCTATCCGTTTTGAAATTCCCATAGTTGAGTACTTAGTCTAGCAACTTTAACGCAGGAGCTACACCAGACTGTAAAGGAGATAAACAGCCCTCCTCCACAACCTGAGGACCCGGAACGGTCCCTCGACCCGGACTCCCAAGAGGACCCAGACTTATGTGTGGAGCTAATTGATGGGGTGTTTCATCAATTGAGTAGGGACAACACCTTAGTGGCCATTACGGCCGATTATCCCGGACTACTCCCAGCCTCAAAGGTAACCGAGACCGAAGTCCCAATACTTTCAAGAGGATCCATCCGTGCTTATTTTTTATCGCCGTATACCAATGGCGTTTTTTGCAGGGGAAGTCCTTGAGGCGGAGGGCCGAGCCCGCGGTGGCGGGCCAACAAGGGCCTTCGAGGTCCAGCGGGCCAAAAAGAAGTGCGGACCGGATCGAGACGCCGACACAACGGTACGGCGTGCAACTTTAATGCCCAGGGTTTATGCCCTCAAGGCATACTAACGCTCATGCTCTCTTTAGGAAGAAGAGCGCCCACCGGACTATATCCACCGGCCAGGCTTCAAGGCCGGGTCCAGAAGCAGAGGCAAACATGGGGCGCGCACCGGACATTCCTCCGACAGAGGACGTGGACGGGCTATCTGCCACCAATTCAGAGGTGGAGAGTGCCATGAACCACAGGCGTCACCGGACTATTCTTCGTGACACATGTTTTTCCCAAGAGGCGTTGGACGCCTTTAATACGGGAGAGGCGTACCTCCGTGCCGCTCAAAATGGTCTAGCCAGAGCCACAGAGCAGTATGTAAAAGACATACGGGTGAGTAAATCTGATGGTTATATATGTCAGTAGCCCCCGAGACTTGAAACAATTAAAATAACGGATTTAAGGATCATTTGTTATGCATGATCTTACAAAAAAGAATACGCAACTGTCCCAGGAGCTGGAAGAGTGCAAGGACCAACTTGAGGCCGCACTAGCTGCTACAGAGAATGCCAAGGGGACCCCCTCAGGTAATATATGCTTCAAAAGATAAGTATGTTGTGAAGTGCAACATGTGTGCAATTCTAACAATAACAGTGCAGATGGGGCCGGAGTGGATCCGGACAAGCAACAACTCTTGCGCCAGTTAAAGACGACGAGAGCGTGCTTACGAGGGTGAGGCAAGAGAAGAACAAGCTTCAAGATGCCAATACCCAGCTGGGCGAGGAACTAAAGGATGTTCGTGCTCAGCTGTCGGATTCTGTAAAGGAGAATTGGCGACTTCGACGCGGCATTTTTAGTAAGTGCTTGAACGAATCTTCGAAAAAGAGTTCGGCGAGGAAATTGATTGACAGAGTTATGTCTGTAGATATGCTGACAGGTCGGCCTGCGGAGGAAGTGCCCGGTTCTACGGGTAACCTTCTTCCCGAGCTATCGCAACTGCACGAACGAGTTCGGCAGGCGATGCAAGGCGTCATCCAGGCTTTGTGGCCATCCCTCTCCATGCCCGAAGGCCTTGGAGAGCTTGCAGAGAAGCTGAAGGGAGCGCGGCAGCGCTTCCGATTATGGAAGATATCGTCCTGCCGTCAAGGCTCCAGGGAGGCCTGGGCCATAGTGAAGACGTGGTACACGAAGGCTGACCCAAACCACATGGCTGAGGTCGGACCTGTGGGGCCCGACGGGAAGGAGATCCCTGTTAGTTTAGTGTACGGCCAGGTAGAGTTGGCCGCCAAGTATTCCCAACAGGACTGTAAATTAGACAGCCTGTTGGATGGTATTGAAGAAGAATATACCCAGTCAAATTGACTATGTAATTTAAAATGACATGTAAAATGCCTTCTAGCCGGATTGTAGATCATTTGTCATTGCGGACCTTTTCGCTTCAACCTCTAGACCCTATAGTCTGGAGTGTGTCTGAATACCCTCTCGGTTATGTAAGAACCGGGGCATGCGTGGAGACCAGGCGTAGGGGTCATAAGTGCTTTAGCAGAAAAGTGCCCAACTAGTTATGTTATATTACATGGTTAGTAAGAAACATCTTCCAGCGAGAATAGTTCCGTTAGGGGTTCCTTTCCCTGGGAGGCATGCCCTAAAGTGCATGTCCGGACTGCGAAAAAAGCAGAAAAGCATCTGGGGGAAGATAAATAAACAAGTGAAAAAACATCTTTTAGTTCACCGACCGAATATTCCCTTAAGAATGCTAGCTTTCGGCTTCACCCAGTCTGAGGTACACATCCGGCTGATCCGGCAGTAACAATCGCGGAGGTGCTCCCTTTACCACCTAGCCGAACAATCGGGAATGTAGGGGTAAGCACAGGAGCCAGGCAACCCAGCTTGGCCAAAACTTAAGTCATATCGATGCATATAATGGTGAATAAAAAGGTTCATGCGGAAGTGTCACACATGTGTTGGGCATGAGGCCCGTTTATATAAGCTTCTGATAAAGAAGCCCCCAGGTATAGTGAGCGCGGGTGGCGCGTCAATTATGTGCGAAAAATACGCAAGCGATCCCTTAAAGGCTTGTAAGAAAAAGGGAGGGAGAAGGAGAGAAATATAAGGTAGCTAATGTGTAAAAAATAGACAGAGGAAGGAGACGAACACAGAGTCCGGCGCTAGGCATAGAATCTTCGTAGGCGTGCTGCGTTCCATGGGTTCGGCTCGAGTCGGTTATCCGATGCATTTCGCAGACGGTATGCTCCACCAGTCAGGACTTGGTCGATTACGAAGGGACCTTCCCATTTGGGCTTGAGTTTGTCATTTTTCTTGTCCGGCAGGCGTAGAACTAGTTCGCCAACATTGTATGTTTTGGCCCGTACTTCTCTCCTTTGATATCTTCGAGCCTGCTGTTGATAGAATGCGGAACGGGCTTTTGCCACATCGCGCTCCTCCTCCAATGCGTCCAAACTGTCCTGCCTATCGAGCTCGGCTTCTCTTTCTTCGTACATGCGCACGCGGGGTGAGTCATGAATTATGTCGTAGGGCAGGACTGCCTCTGCGCCGTATACCATAAAGAATGGTGTGAATCCGGTAGTGCGATTCGGCGTGGTCCACAGCCCCCAGAGTACAGAGTCGAGCTCCTCTACCCAGTGCGTGTTAGATTCCTTGAGGGATCGCACTAATCTGGGTTTGATGCCGCTCATGATTAGACCATTGGCTCGTTCGACTTGACCGTTAGTTTGTGGGTGATAGACTGAAGCGTAGTCGAGCTTGATGCCCATGTTTTTGCACCAGAGTTTAACCTCGTCGGCCATAAAGTTTGTGCCGTTGTCAGTGATGATGCTGTGGGGGACGCCGTAACGGTGTACAACCCCTGATATGAAGTCTATCACCGGTCTGGATTCGGCCGTCTTAACAGGCTTGGCCTCTATCCAATTGGTGAATTTGTCCACCATGACCAGTAGATATTTTTGCTTGTGGGTTCCTCCTTTGAGGGGTCCAACCATGTCAAGCCCCCAGACTGCAAAAGGACAGGTAATGGGTATAGTTTGGAGGGCGGTAGGTGGCATGTGGCTTTGATTAGCAAATAGTTGGCAACCGACACATCGGTGGACTAAGTCCTGAGCATCTGCCCGGTCCGTTGGCCAATAAAATCCAGTACGGAAGGCCTTTCTTACAAGGGCCTGGGCTGCGGCGTGGTGCCCGCCGAGTCCGGCGTGAATTTCAGCCAGAAGGTTCCGCCCCTCCTCTTCGGAGATACACCTTTGAAGGAGTCCGGGGGTGCTTTTCTTATAAAACTCTCCTTCGTGGACTTTATAGGCTTTAGATCGCCGCACTATGCAGCGTGCCTCATTTTGGTCCTCGGGAAGTTCCTGCCTAGTTAAGTAGGCTAAGAATGGTTCTGTCCACGGGGCAATTACTGCCAGTATTACGTGGACTGAGGGTGTGACTTCGTTGGCAGAGTCTTCGGTTGTGTCAGAATGTTTGGTGTCAGGTGGTGCGGCCAGGTCCGGATTGTTATTTCTGGATTCCCCTTCCCACTGTACAGATGGCTTGAATAGCCTTTCTAGGAAAATGTTGGGGGCGGGGGGACTGCATCGCGCTTTGCGCCGATGCGTGCCAAGACGTTTGCTGCCTGATTGTTTTCCCGGACTATATGGTGAAATTCGAGCCCTTCGAACCGAGCTGACATATTTAGGACGGCGTTGTGATAAGCTGCCATTTTAGGATCTTTGGCATCAAAGTCTCTGTTTATTTGGGATATCGCGAGGTTCGAATCCCCGCGCACCTCTAGGCGTTGAATGCCCATGGAGACTGCCATCCGGAGGCCATGTAGAAGGGCCTCGTATTCGGTTGCATTGTTGGAGTCCGTATACATTATCTGGAGTACATATTGGACTGTATCTCCTATTGGGGACGTCATAACGACGCCAGCCCCCAGACCCGCCAGCATTTTGGAGCCGTCGAAGTGCATGGTCCAGTTGGAATATGTTCCGTACTCTTTAGGGAGTTCGGCTTCTGTCCATTCAACGACAAAGTCGGCCAAGGCTTGCGACTTGATGGCTTGCCATGGCTTATAGGTTATGTCAAACGGGAGGAGCTCAATGGCCCATTTGGCAATCCGGCCCGTTGCGTCGCGGTTATTTATGATATCATTAAGAGGTACTTTGGAGGCTACTGTTATTGAACACTCTTGAAAGTAGTGTCGTAGCTTCTGGGATGCCATGAACGCTGCGTATGCTATCTTTTGGTAATGCGAGTACTGGGACTTGCATGGAGTGAGGACAGTGGACACGTAGTAGACTGGTTTCTGGACAGGGAATTTGTTTCCGTCCGTTTCTCGTTCGACGACGAGGACTGCGCTTACAACTTGGTGGGTTGCCGCTATGTATAACAACATTGGTTCACCGATGTTAGGCGCGGCCTGGACCGGGTTTGTTGCTAGTATGGCTTTTATTTCTTCGACTCCGGCCGTGGCGACATCCGTCCACTCGAAGTGTTCGGTGCGCCTGAGGAGGCGGTAAAGGGGTAATGCCTTTTTCCCTAAGCGGGAGATGAAGCGGCTTAGAGCCGCCACACATCCAGTCAATTTTTGTATTTGCTTGAGATCTTTTGGAATATCCAATTGTGATAGAGCTCGGATCTTGGCTGGGTTTGCTTCAATTCCTCTACCGGATACGATGAAGCCCAAGAGCTTTCCGGCTGGTACGCCGAAAACGCATTTTTCTGGGTTAAGCCTAATGTCAAATGTTCGGAGGTTATCGAACGTGAGCCTCAAGTCGTCTATTAGAGTTTCGACATGCTTTGTTTTGATGACCACGTCATCCACGTATGCTTAAACTGTTTTGCCGATCTTGTTGGCCAAACATGTCTGAATCATGCGCTGATATGTTGCGCCGGCGTTTTTGAGCCTGAAGGGCATTGTGTTGAAGCAGAATGAGCCGTATGGGGTGATGAATGCTGTTGCGGCTTGGTCTAACTCTGCCATCTTAATTTGGTGGTAGCCAGAGTATGCGTCGAGGAATCACAATGAATCGTGTCCTGCGGTGGCGTCGATGATTTGATCAATGCGGGGGAGGGGGAAGGGATCCTTTGGGCAGGCCTTGTTAAGGTCTTTGAAATCGACGCATAGGCGCCAGGATTTGTCCTTCTTTGGTACCATCACCAAGTTTGCTAGCCAGTCTGGATGTTTTATATATCTGATGAATCCGGCTTCCAATAGTTTGGCTCGCTCCTCTCCCATAGCTTGTCTCTTAGGTTCGGAGAAACGCCGAAGCGCCTGCTTAACCAGCTTGAATCCTTTTAGGATGTTCAGGCTGTGCTCGGCCAGCCTGCATGGGATTCCTGGCATGTCTGAAGGGTGCCAGGCAAAAATGTCCCAATTTTCATGCAGGAATTCTCTTAGTGCGGCGTCTACATCTTGGTTTAGTTGTGCCCCGATGGAGGCCGTTTTTGTAGTGTCCGTTGGATGGACTTGGAACTTGACTATTTCGTCTGCCGGCTTGAAGGAGGTGGGCTTGGATCTTTTGTCGAGTACCACATCGTCCCTGTCCACCGTGGAGCGCAACGCTGTTAGTTCTTCGGCCGCTAGGGCTTCGGATAATGCCTTGAGGGCCAGTGCGGCTGTCTTGTTTTCGGCGCGGAGCGCTATGTCCGGATCGCTAGCAAGAATGATGATTCCGTTGGGTCCGGGCATTTTGAGCTTCATGTACCCGTAATGGGGTATAGCTTGAAAAATTGTGAATGCCTCTCCCCCTAACAGAGCGTGGTATCCGCTGCTGAACGGGGCCACTTGAAATGTGACCTCCTCGGATCTGTAATTATCCGGCGTGCCGAACACCACATCCAGTGTAATTTTTCCTATACAGCACGCTTCCCGACTCGGGATTATTCCTCTAAAGGTTGTGTTGCTTCTCTCAATGCAGCTCCAGTCTATTTCCATTTTTCGTAGGGTTTCCTCATAAATGAGGTTCAATCCGCTGCCACCGTCCATGAGTACCTTGGTAAGCCGAAAGCCGTCCACTATCGGACTAAGGACCAGTGCGGCTGGTGCTTGGGCTGTCCGGAATTTAGGTTCGTCATTGGCATTAAAGGTAATAGCTGTGCCACTTCATGGGTTTATTGTCGCTACCTGGTAGACTTCGATAAGGTTGCGGAGCGTTTGTTTCCTCGCATTGTTTGATGCGAAAGTCTCGAAGACTGTTGATACCGCACTGGCGTTCCTGGGGTGGTGCTCTGCGGATTCTGGAGTTAGAAGCTCCTTGCCACTTCTGGCCACCTGCCGGAGTATCCAACATGCTCTAAGGCTATGAGTTGGTGTGGCGCCCTCTGTACTATGAATTTTACAGGGTCCATTGAGCCATCCCTCCAGTACGATTCCATACCCTATAGAGGGTTTTTGTTTTTTGTTGTTTGGCCCAGGTGCCTGGCGATAATGCGCCCTTTTGTTTCAGACCAGGATTGTATTCAGGGTCGGATTGTCCCAGAATTTTGTTTCGGTTTTCCGAACGCTTTCTATCGCACGGTACTTTCATACTATGGATGCCAAGTCGGCGAAGCGTGTAATTTCACGGCGACTTATGGCGTTGAGGATTCCGATGTCCGTGCAGTTGTTGCAGAAGAATGAAATTGCATCCCCCTCGCAGCAGTCCTTTTGTCCTGTTCATAACTAGGAGGAATCTGGCCCAGTAATGGTGTACTGTTTCTCTGGGCTCTTGCCGAATTTGGGATAGTTCCCTTATATTTGGGTGGGCGGGTGGATTTAAATCCGGAACCTCGCCCGATCTGAGACTCAGGGGCCAAGAAATTTCCGAACTCGGAAGCTTGGGTTCTTGCACGTTATCCAATGAATCAGGCCTGCTGCCTGACTTTAGGTTCAGGGCTTGAGTGACGTCCTCCCCTCCGCGGGTGTCCGGCTTGGAGGGATCAGGAATCCGGACACATCTGGACCTTAGGATGGGTGAAGATTCACCGCATTGTTCCTCCACCACTTCGACGTGGTGGGTGACTTGGGGAGAGTCAATCTCTCTCGGATCGGGTTTAAGCCCAATCTGATCGTAGTCTGTAGCAACTCCCAGGGCGGCGATGTGATCCAAGAGCTCGTTTAAGGAAGAGAGCTCCATCGGATCTAACTGCTCGGCAAGCTCCAAGTTGACGTGGAGATTGCTTTCGATGACCCGAGAAGTCATCGTCGGCGCGGCGGCCGAACAAGCGGTCATTAGAAAACTGCCTAGCCAGAGAGTTCGGCCGACAGCCAAAGCTCCTTTAGCAACAGCGCCATCTTTAAAGACGGGGTGCGGCATCCTTCCTGACGGTGACGACACGGAGGAACTCTCAATGAAAGCACCAATGTCGGTATCAAAACCGGCGGATCTCGGGTAGGGGGTCCCGTACTGTGCGTCTAGGCGGAGGGTAACAGGAGACAGGGGACACGATGTTTTTACCCAGGTTCAGGCCCTCTCGATGGAGGTAAAACCCTACTCCTGCTTGATTAATATTGATGATATGGGTAGTACAAGAGTTGATCTACCACGAGATCAGAGAGGCTAAACCCTAGAAGCTAGCCTATGGTATGATTGTTGTTCGTCCTATGGACTAAAACTCTCCGGTTTATATAGACACCGGAGAGGGCTAGGGTTACACAGAGTCGGTTACAATGGGAGAAGATCTACATATCGTATCGCCAAGCTTGCCTTCCACGCCAAGGAAAGTCCCATCCGGACACGGGACGAAGTCTTCAATCTTGTATCTTCATAGTCCGGGAGTCCGGCCAAAGGTCATAGTCCGGCCATCCGGACACCCCCTAATCCAGGACTCCCTCAGTGAACAAGATTACCTTGACTATTTGACTGCTAAGCAAGGTTTGCAGGTCGGCCTCGATGATGGTACTGACACTGACATCAACACCGACGGCGCCGGCACCGATGGCGGTGCCGAGACCGGCGGGGAAGGTACCGACGGGGAAGATACCAGCGGGGAAGGTACCGGCGCCGATGCCGCTACCGAAAAGAAGAAGCATAAGAAGCAGAGGATACAAAAACCTAACAAGCTAGGGATTGGACGACTAGTGATCACAAAGATGGCACCTGGCAAGTTTGAGCCATTAGAGCTGGAAGAACCTCGCAAGTGCTATGGGAACCAAGTAGGATGCATCCTAAGGGAATGCGCGAGCATCAACGACGATGACTTAAGGAGTAAAGAACATTTGACGCAGTTGCTCCTAACGAAGTTGCACAAGAGATTCAAGTTCCCGGGCGGGATGATAACATAGAACAGCTGTGGGATGATCCGAAGATGAAAAAGATTAACAATCACGCCATGGGCATGTTCAACAATGATTTGGCCTCCTAGAAAGGGAGGGTGAAATGAGCTGTTGAGGCTGAGGAACCCCTGTCCAAGATTCTGGAGGAAAAACTTACGGAAGAGGAGTTCGAAAAGTTCAAAGACACATGCACTACCGAGGGCCAAGGCTAAGGCAGCGAAATTCAAGAGCCTTCAGCAAAGGAACACAGGGAAGCCTCGCCTCGGAAGCCGTGGCTACCTCGGTAAAAGGCCCATATGGGATAAGGAGGACACATAACGTGAAGCCGCGGGTCTCCCAGACCCCTTTGCGAAGTTCACCAACCCCTTGGAGCGTCACTTCATCAGGGCCCTCTACAAGTGGGACAAGGAAAAAAAGGTTTTTTACATGGACCAGATCACGAGGAAATTGATTAGACTACTGGTAATTATTCTGTTAGCACCTTACATTTAGCTCCATATCTAGTCGACTACACATTCCCACTGTTGCCCCACCAAAATTTCTCAGGATATCTTGGAGGTTGATCTCTTCACAGCGGATGGGAGTGACGGTCGATTTTGCAGGATTTATTTGCAACCCGGTTGCCTGACCAAAACCGTGAAGAATGTCGAGCAGGGCGTAGACCTTTACTTTCTCTGGGTTGGCGAAGATAACGGCGGCAGCCGCGTAGAGGCTAACCCGAAGGGAGATGTATCTGCCAGGCAGGGGGCGAGCATCTCTAACTCAGTTGCTTGATGTAGTAGTCTGTGGAGTGGATCGATGTCGATGATGAAGAGGAGGGGGGAAAGCGGGTCTCCCCGTCGCAGCCCCTTGCAGTGTCTAATCTTGCGCTCTATAGTGCCATTGAGAAGGAAGGATGATGATGCCGAGGCAAGGAGGAGCGCAATCCAGTCGCGCCAGCTCGCAGAGAAGCCTAGAACTTGCAGCAGCTCTAGCAAGTATTCCCAAGAAACATTGTCAAAAGCCCGCGCTATATCAAGCTTGAAAAGGAGCGCCGACGTTCTCTTCCTATGAAGCGATCTAATAGCATTCTGAACAAATAGAAAACTGCCTTGCGTGCTTTTGGACTTCAAGAAGGCCGATTGGGCTGGCGAGATTATGTGGTGGATTACTGATGTTAGCCACATTGGGAGCACTTTAGCAATAAGCTTTGCAATTGAGTGTATCAGGCTGATCGGTCTGAAATCTTGCATCCTCTCTGCGCCATCTTTTTTTTGGTATGAGAGCTACTACGGCAGTGTTCAAATTGTTGAACCCTCCCCCCGCAAGATGGTAGAACTTGTTTAAAGCTTGCACAATATCTGCCTTGATCAGTGGCCAGTAGGTTCTGAAGAAGATTCTGATGAAACCGTCAGGGCCAGGCGCCTTCTCTAGAGGTGAAGCTTTGATCGCCTCCCAGATTTCCTCTTCAAAAAAAGGGTTGTCGAGGCCGCCCACTTGGACCGATGGCATCTCAAATAAGTGCCAGTTGATGCCGGCCGATCGTGTCGTCTTGGTCCCTATGTTTTCGTGGAAGTGGTGGTAGATGGCAGCTTATTTTTCCTCATGGGCCGTGACAATCGCGTCGCTGCTATGTCTTGAGCTTGTGTTGGTTTTCCTTGAAGGGGAAAGGGTGATGCAGCAATAGTAGCGTAAGTATTTCCCTCAGTTTTTGAGAACCAAGGTATCAATCCAGCAGGAGGCTCCTCAAAAGTCCCACGCACCTACACAAACAAACAAGAACTCGCAACCAACGCAATAAAGGGGTTGTCAATCCCTTCATGGCCACTTGCGAAAGTGAGATCTGGTAGAGATAATATGATAAGATAAATAATTTTGGTATTTTTATGATATAGATTGGAAAAGTAAAGATGCAAATAAAAGTAAATTGAAAGCTTTATATGATAAGAGAGAGACCCGGGGGCCATTGGTTTCACTAGTGGATTCTCTCAAGATAGCATAAGTATTACGGTGGGTGAACAAATTACTGTCGAGCAATTGATAGAAAAGCGAATAATTATGAGATTATCTAGGCATGATCATGTATATAGGCATCACGTCCGTGACAAGTAGACCGACTCCTGCCTGCATCTACTACTATTACTCCACACATCGACCGCTATCCAGCATGCATCTAGAGTATTAAGTTCATAAAGAACAAACTAACGCATTAAGAAAGATGACATAATGTAGAGGGATAAACTCATGCAATATGATATAGACCCCATCTTTTTATCCTCGATGGCAACAATACAATACATGCCTTGCTGCCCCTACTGTCGACACTGGGAAAGGACACTGCAAGATTGAACCCAAAGCTAAGCACTTCTCCCATTGCAAGAAAGATCAATCTAGTAGGCCAAACCAAACTGACAATTCGAAGAGACTTGCAAAGATAACTTAATCACACATAAAAGAATTCAGAGGAGATTCAAATATTTATCATAGATAAACTTGATCATAAACCCACAATTCATCGGATCTCGATAAACACACCGCAAAAAGAGTTACATTGAATAGATCTCCAAGAATATCAAGGAGAACATGGTATTGAGATTCAAAGAGAGAGAAGAAGCCATCTAGCTAATAACTATGGACCCGAAGGTCTGTGGTAAACCACTCACAACTCATCGGAGAGGCCTTGGAGATGATGCAGAGGCCCTCCGTGATTGAGTCCCCTCTGGCGGAGCGCCGACGAAGTCTCCAAGATGGGATCTCGCAGATACAAAAGGTTACGGCAGTGGAAATAGTTTTTCGTGGTCGCCTCTAATGTTTTCGGGGTACGTAGGTATATATAGGAGGAAGAAGTAGGTCGGTGGCCGCCCGAGGGGCCCACGAGACAGGGGGCGTGCCCAGCAGGGGGGCGCGCCCTCCACCCTCGTGGCTTCCTCGATTGTTTCTTGACTTCCACTCCAAGTCCTCTGGATCACGTTTTTTCCAAAAAGATAGCTCCCGAAGGTTTCATTCCGTTTGGACTCCGTTTGATATTCTTTTTCTTCGAAATTACTCAAATAGGCAAAAAAAACAGCAATACGGGCTGGGCCTCCCGTTAGTAGGTTAGTCCCAAAAATGATATAAAAATGTAAAGTAAAGCCCATAAACATCCAAAACAGGTAATATAATAGCATGGAACAATCAAAACTTATAGATACGTTGGAGACGTATCAAGCATCCCCAAGCTTAATTCCTGCTCATCCTCAAGTAGGTAAATGATAAAAACAGAATTTTTGATGTGGAATGCTACCTAGCATAATTCTCAATGTAATTTTATTTATTGTGGCATGATTATTCAGATCCAAATGATTCAAGATAAAAGCTTATAGAACATAAAAATAATAATACTCGAAGCATACTAACAAATAATCATGTCTTATGAAAATAGCATAGCCAAAGAAATCTTATCCCTACAAAATCATATAGTTAGGCCATGCTTCATTTCCATCACACAAAATACTCCCATCATGCACAACCCCGATGATGAGCCGAGCAATTGGTTCATACTTTTTAACGCGCTTCAGCTTTTTCAACTCTTACGCAATACATGAGCGCAAGCCATGGACATAGCACTATGGTGGTATATGGTGGTGGTTGTGAGGACAAAACGGGAGAAGATAGTCTCACATCAACTAGGCGTATCAACGGGCTATGAAGATGCCCATCAATAGATATCAATGTGAGTGAGTAGGGATTGCCATGCAACGGATGCACTAGAGCTATAAATATATGAAAGCTCAACAAAAGAAACTAAGTGGGTGTGCATCCAACTCGCTTTCTCACGAAGACCTAGGGCATTTTGAGGAAGCCCATCATTGGAATATACAAGCCAAGTTCTATAATGAAAAATTCCCACTAGTATATGAAAGTGACAATACAAGAGACTCTCTATCATGAAGATCATAGTGCTATTTTGAAGCACAAGTGTGGAAAAGAGATAGTAGTATTGTCCCTTCTCTCTTTTTCTCTTATTTTTTTATTTGGCCTTTCTTTTTTTGCCTTTCTTTTTTTTTATTTGGTGGGCTCTTTGGCCTCTCTTTTTTAAGTCTGAAGTCTCATCCGGACTTGTGGGGGAATCATAGTCTTCATCATCCTTTCCTCACTTGGGACAATACTCTAATAATGAAGATCATCACACTTCTATTAATTTACAACTCGATAATTACAACTCAACACTTAGAACAAAATATGACTCTATATGAATGCCTCCGGCGGTGTACCGGGATATGCAATGAATCAAGAGTGACATGTATGAAAACATATCAAGGTGGCCTTGCCACAACTACAATGTCAACTACATGATCATGCAAAGAGCAATATGACAATGATGGAGCGTGTCATAATAACGGAATGGTGGAAAGTTGCATGGCAATATATCTCGGAATGGCTATGGAAATGCCATAATAGGTAGGTATGGTGGCTGTTTTGAGGAAGATAAATAATGGGTGCATGATACCGGTGAAAGTTGCACGGCACAATAGAGGCTAGCAAAGTGGAAGGGTGAGTGTGTGTATATCCGTGGACTCACATTAGTCATAAAGAACTCATATACTTATTGCAAAAGTCTACTTAGCCCTCGAAGCAAAGTACTACTACGCATATGCCCCTAGAGGGATAGATTGGTAGGAAAAGACCACCGCTCGTCCCCGACTGCCACTCATAAGGAAGACATGTTGGAAATATGCCCTAGAGGCAATAATAAAAGCATTATTATTATATTTCTTTGTTCATGATAATTGTCTTTATTCATGCTATAATTGTGTTATCCGGAAATCGTAATACATGTGTGAATAACAGACACCAACATGTCCCTAGTAAGCCTCTAGTTGACTAGCTCGTTGATCAATAGATAGTCATGGTTTCCTGGCTATGGACATTAGATGTCATTGATAACGGGATCACATCATTAGGATAATGATGTGATGGACAAGACCCAATCCTAAACGTAGCACAAGATCGTATAGTTCGTTTGCTAGAGTTTTTGCAATGTCAAAGTATCTCTTCCTTCGACCATGAGATCGTATAACTCCTGGATACCGTAGGAGTGCTTTGGGTGTATCAAACGTCACAACGTAACTGGGTGACTATAAAGGTGCACTACAGGTATCTCCGAAAGTATCTATTGTTTTATATGGATCGAGACTGGGATTTGTCACTCCGTATGACGGAGAGATATCACTGGGCCCACTCAAGTAATGCATCATCATAATGAGCTCAAAGTGACCAAGTGTTTGGTCACGGGATCATGCATTACGGTACGAGTAAAGTGACTTGCCGGTAACAAGATTGAACGAGGTATTGGGATACCGACGATCGAATCTCGGGCAAGTAACATATCGATTGACAAAGGGAATTGCATACGGGGTTGATTAAATCCTCAACATCGTGGTTCATCCGATGAGATCATCGTGGAGCATGTGGGAGCCAACATGGGTATCCAGATCCCGCTGTTGGTTATTGACCGGAGAGCGATCTCGGTCATGTCTACATGTCTCCCGAACCCGTAGGGTCTACACACTTAAGTTTCAGTTACGCTAGGGTTGTAGGGATATGTATATGCAGTAACCCGAATGTTGTTCGGAGTCCCGGATGAGATCCCGGACGTCACGAGGAGTTCCGGAATGGTCCGGAGGTAAAGATTTATATATGGAAAGTCCTGTTTCGGGCATCGGGACAAGTTTCGGGGTTATCGGTATTGTACCGGGACCACCGGAGGGGTCCCGGGGGCCCACCGGGTGGGGCCACCCATCCCCGGGGGCCACATGGGCTGTAGGGGGTGCGCCTTGGCCTGCTTGGGCCAAGGGCACCAGCCCCACATAGGCCCATGCGCCTAGGGTTCAAGGGGGCAAGAGTCCTAGGAGGGTAAGGCACCTCCTAGGTGCCTTGGGGGGAGGGAAACCCCCCTTGGCCGCCGCACCCCCTAGGAGATTGGATCTCCTAGGGCCGGCCACCCCCCCTTGGCACCCCTATATATAGTGGGGGAGAGGAGGGACTTCATACCTTGAGTCCTTGGCCTTTGGTTGCCTCCTTCTCCCTCCCCAACACCTCCTCCATCTCCTTATTGCTTAGCGAAGCTCTGCCGGAGTACTGCAGCTCCATCAACACCACGCCGTCGTGCTGCTGCTGGTGCCATCTCCCTCAACCTCTCCTCCCTCCCTTGCTGGATCAAGAAGGAGGAGACGTGGCTGTTCCGTACGTGTGTTGAACGCGGAGGTGCCGTCCGTTCGGTGCTAGGATCTCCGGTGATTCGAATCACGTTGTGTTCGACTACATCATCCCCGTTCTTTGAACGCTTCCGCTCGCGATCTACAAGGTACGTAGATGCATCCAATGACTCGTTGCTAGATGAACTCCTAGATGATCTTGGTGAAACGAGTAGAATTTTTTTTGTTTTCTACAACGTTACCCAACAGTGGCATCATGAGCTAGGTCTATGCGTAGTTCTTCTTGCACGAGTAGAACACAATTGGTTGTGGGCGTAGATTTGTCAACTTTCTTGCCGCTACTAGTCTTATCTTGCTTCAGCGGTATTGTGGGATGAAGCGGCCCGGACCAACCTTACACGTACGCTTACGTGAGACCGGTTCCACCGACTAACATGCACAAGTTGCATAAGGTGGCTGGCGGGTGTCTGTCTCTCCTACTTTAGTTGAAGCGGATTCGATGAAAAGGGTCCTTATGAAGGGTAAATAGAAGTTGACAAATCACGTTGTGGTTTCACGTAGGTAAGAAAACGTTCTTGCTAGAACCCTACTTCAGCCACGTAAAACTTGCAAACAACAATTAGAGGACGTCTAACTTGTTTTTGCAGCAAGTGCTTTGTGATATGATATGGCCAAAGTTGTGATGAATGATGAATGATCTATATGTCATGTATGAGATGTTCATGCTATTGTAATAGGAATCACGACTTGCATGTCGATGAGTATGACAACCGGCAGGAGCCATAGGAGTTGTCTTTATTTTTTTGTATGACCTGCGTGTCATTAAAAGAACGCCATGTAAACTACTTTACTTTATTACTAAACGCGTTAGTCATAGAAGTAGAAGTAGTCGTTGGCGTGACAACTTCATGAAGACACGATGATGGAGATCATGATGATGGAGATCATGGTGTCGTGCCGGTGACAAGATGATCATGGAGCCCCGAAGATGAAGATCAAAGGAGCTATATGATATTGGCCATATCATGTCACTACTTTATATAATTGCATGCGATATTTATTATGTTTTATGCATCTTGTTTACTTAGAACGACGGTAGTAAATAAGATGATCCCTTACAAAAATTTCAAGAAGTGTTCTCCCCTAACTGTGCACCGTTGCTACAGTTCGTCGTTTCGAAGCACCACGTGATGATCGGGTGTGATAGATTCTTACGTTCACATACAATGGGTGTAAGACAGTTTTACACAGCGAAAACACTTAGGGTTAACTTGACGAGCCTAGCATGTACAGACATGGCCTCGGAACACGGAGACCGAAAGGTCGAACACGAGTCGTATGGAAGATACGATCTACATGAGAATGTTCACCGACGATGACTAGTCCGTCTCACGTGATGATCGGACACGGCCTAGTCGACTCGGATCGTGTAACACTTAGATGACCAAAGGGATGTCAAATCTGAGTGGGAGTTCATTATAATTTGATTAGATGAACTTAATTATCATGAACTTAGTCTAAATTTTTACAATATGTCTTGTAGATCAAATGGCCAACGTAGTCCTCAACTTCAACGCGTTCCTAGAGAAAACCAAGCTGAAAGACGATGGCAGCAACTATACGGACTGGGTCCGGAACCTGAGGATCATCCTCATAGCTGCCAAGAAAGATTATGTCCTACTAGCACCGCTAGGTGATGCACCTGTTCTCCCTGCGGAACAAGAGGTTATGAACGCTTGGCAGGCACGTTCCGATGACTACTCCCTCGTTCAGTGCGGCATGCTTTACAGCCTAGAGCCGGGGCTCCAAAAGCGTTTTGAGAGACATGGAGCATATGAGATGTTCGAAGAGCTGAAAATGGTTTTCCAAGCTCATGCCCGGGTCGAGAGATATGAAGTCTCTGACAAATTCTTCAGCTGTAAGATGGAGGAAAATAGTTCTGTCAGTGAGCACATACTCACTATGTCTGGGTTACATAACCGCTTGACTCAGCTGGGAGTTAATCTCCCGGATGATGCGGTCATTGACAGAATCCTCCAGTCGCTTCCACCGAGCTACAAGAGCTTTGTGATGAACTTCAATATGCAGGGGATGGAAAAGACCATTCCTGAAGTATTTGCTATGCTGAAATCAGCAGAGGTAGAAGTCAGAAAGGAACATCAAGTGTTGATGATCAATAAAACCACTAAGTTCAAGAAGGGCAAGGGTAAAAAGAACTTCAAGAAGGACGGCAAGGTAGTTGCCGCGCCCAGCAAGCAAGCTGCCGGGAAGAAGCCAAAGAATGGACCCAAGCCCGAGACTGAGTGTTTTTATTGCAAGGAAAGTGGTCACTGGAAGCGGAACTGCCCCAAATACTTAGCAGACAAGAAGGCCGGCAAAACCAAAGGTATATTTGATATACATGTAATTGATGTGTACCTTACCAGTAATCGTAGTAACTCCTGGGTATTGATACCGGTGCCGTTGCTCATATTTGTAACACACAACAGGAGCTGCGGAATAAACGGAGACTGGCGAAGGACGAGGTGACGATGCGCGTCGGGAATGGTTCCAAGGTCGATGTGATCGCCGTCGGCACGCTACCTCTACATTTACCTACGGGATTAGTTTTGAACCTCAATAATTGTTATTTTGTGCCAAGTTTGAGCATGAACATTGTATCAGGATCTCGTTTAATTCGAGATGGCTACTCATTTAAATCCGAGAATAATGGTTGTTCTATTTATATGAGAGATATGTTTTATGGTCATGCTCCGATGGTGAATGGTTTATTCTTTATGAATCTCGAGCGTAATGCTACACATATTCATAGTGTAAGTACCAAAAGATGTAAGATTGATAGTGATAGTCCCACATACTTGTGGCACTGCCGCCTCGATCACATAGGTGTCAAACGCATGAAGAAACTCCATGCTGATGGACTTTTAGAGTCTCTTGATTACGAATCATTTGACACGTGCGAACCATGCCTCATGGGAAAAATGACCAAGACTCCATTCTCAGGAACAATGGAGAGAGCAACCAACTTATTGGAAATCATACATACCGATGTGTGCGGTCCAATGAGTGTTGAGGCTCGCGGTGGCTATCATTATGTTCTCACCCTCACTGATGACTTGAGTAGATATGGGTATGTCTACTTAATGAAACACAAGTCTGAGACCTTTGAAAAGTTCAAGGAATTTCAGAGTGAAGTTGAGAATCAACGTGACAGGAAAATCAAGTTTCTACGATCAGATCGTGGAGGAGAATACTTGAGTCACGAGTTTGGTACACACTTAAGAAAATGTGGAATAGTTTCACAACTCACGCCGCCTGGAACACCTCAGCGTAATGGTGTGTCCGAACGTCGTAATCACACTCTATTAGATATGGTGTGATCTATGATGTCTCTTGCCGACTTACAACTATCTTTTTGGGGCTATGCTTTAGAGACTGCCGCATTCACTTTAAATAGGGCCCCGTCGAAATCCGTTGAGACGACACCGTATGAATTATGGTTTGGGAAGAAACCTAAGCTGTCATTTCTAAAAGTTTGGGGATGTGATGCTTATGTCAGGAAACTTCAACCTGAAAAGCTCGAACCCAAATCGGAAAAATGCGTCTTCATAGGATACCCTAAAGAAACTGTTGGGTATATCTTCTACCTCAGATCCGAAGGCAAGATCTTTGTTGCCAAGAATGGGTCCTTTCTGGAGAAAGAGTTTCTCTCGAAAGAAGTAAGTGGGAGGAAAGTAGAGCTTGATGAAGTATTACCTCTTGAACCGGAAAATGGCGCAACTCAAGAAAATGTTCCTGAGGTGCCTGCACCGACTAGAGAGGAAGTTAATGATAATGATCAAGATACTTCTGATCAAGCTCCTACTGAAATTCGAAGGTCCACGAGGTCACGTTCCGCACCAGAGTGGTACGGCAACCCTGTCTTGGAAATCATGTTGTTAGACAACGGTGAACCTTCGAACTATGAAGAAGCGATGGCGGGTCCGGATTCCGACAAATGGCTAGAAGCCATGAAATCCGAGATAGGATCCATGTATGAAAACGAAGTATGGACTTTGAATGACTTGCCCGTAGAACGGCGAGCCATAGAAAATAAATGGATCTTTAAGAAGAAGACAGACGCGGATGGTAATGTGACCATCTATAAAGCTCGGCATGTCGCTAAGGGTTATCGACAAGTTCAAGGGATTGACTATGATGAGACTTTCTCACCGGTAGCGAAGCTGAAGTCCGTCCGAATCATGTTAGCAATTGCCGCATTTTATGATTATGAAATTTGGCAAATGGACGTCAAAACGGCATTACTTAATGGTTTCCTTAAGGAAGAATTGTATATGATGCAGCCGGAAGGTTTTGTCGATCCTAAAAATGCTGACAAGGTGTGCAAGCTCCAACGCTCGATTTATGGGCTCGTGCAAGCATCTCGGAGTTGGAACATTCGTTTTGATGAGATGATCAAAGCGTTTGGGTTTACACAGACTTATGGAGAAGCCTATGTTTACAAGAAAGTGAGTGGGAGCTCTATAGCATTTCTCATACTATATGTAGATGACATACTTTTGATGGGAAATGATATAGAACTTTTGGACAGCATTAAGGCCTACTTGAATAAGAGTTTTTCAATGAAGGACCTTGGAGAAGCTGCTTATATATTAGGCATCAAGATCTATAGGGATAGATCAAGACGCCTCATAGGTCTTTCACAAAGCACATATCTTGATAAGATTTTGAAGAAGTTCAAAATGGATCAGTCCAAGAAAGGGTTCTTGCCTGTTTTGCAAGGTGTGAAATTGAGCTCAGCTCAATGTCCGACCACGGCAGCAGAGATAGAAGAGATGAGTGTCATCCCCTATGCCTCAGCCATAGGTTCTATTATGTATGTCATGCTGTGTACCAGACCTGATGTAAACCTTGCCGTAAGTTTGGTAGGAAGGTACCAAAGTAATCCCGGCAAGGAACACTGGACAGCGGTCAAGAATATCCTGAAGTACCTGAAAAGGACTAAGGAAATGTTTCTCGTTTATGGAGGTGACGAAGAGCTCGTCGTAAAAGGTTACGTCGACGCTAGCTTCGACACAGATCTGGATGACTCTAAGTCACAAACCGGATACGTGTATATTTTGAATGGTGGGGCAGTAAGCTGGTGCAGTTGCAAGCAAAGCGTCGTGGCGGGATCTACATGTGAAGCGGAGTACATGGCAGCCTCGGAGGCAGCACATGAAGCAATATGGGTGAAGGAGTTCATCACCGACCTAGGAGTCATACCCAATGCGTCGGGGCCGATCAAGCTCTTCTGTGACAACACTGGAGCTATTGCACTTGCCAAGGAGCCCAGGTTTCACAAGAAGACAAGGCACATCAAGCGTCGCTTCAACTCCATCCGTGAAAATGTTCAAGATGGAGACATAGAGATTTGTAAACTACATACGGACCTGAATGTAGCAGATCCGTTGACTAAACCTCTCCCAAGAGCAAAACATGATCAACACCAGAATTCCATGGGTGTTCGATTCATCACAATGTAACTAGATTATTGACTCTAGTGCAAGTGGGAGACTGTTGGAAATATGCCCTAGAGGCAATAATAAAAGCATTATTATTATATTTCTTTGTTCATGATAATTGTCTTTATTCATGCTATAATTGTGTTATCCGGAAATCGTAATACATGTGTGAATAACAGACACCAACATGTCCCTAGTAAGCCTCTAGTTGACTAGCTCGTTGATCAATAGATAGTCATGGTTTCCTGGCTATGGACATTAGATGTCATTGATAACGGGATCACATCATTAGGATAATGATGTGATGGACAAGACCCAATCCTAAACGTAGCACAAGATCGTATAGTTCGTTTGCTAGAGTTTTTGCAATGTCAAAGTATCTCTTCCTTCGACCATGAGATCGTATAACTCCTGGATACCGTAGGAGTGCTTTGGGTGTATCAAACGTCACAACGTAACTGGGTGACTATAAAGGTGCACTACAGGTATCTCCGAAAGTATCTATTGTTTTATATGGATCGAGACTGGGATTTGTCACTCCGTATGATGGAGAGATATCACTGGGCCCACTCAAGTAATGCATCATCATAATGAGCTCATAGTGACCAAGTGTTTGGTCACGGGATCATGCATTACGGTACGAGTAAAGTGACTTGCCGGTAACAAGATTGAACGAGGTATTGGGATACCGACGATCGAATCTCGGGCAAGTAACATATCGATTGACAAAGGGAATTGCATACGGGGTTGATTAAATCCTCGACATCGTGGTTCATCCGATGAGATCATCGTGGAGCATGTGGGAGCCAACATGGGTATCCAGATCCCGCTGTTGGTTATTGACCGGAGAGCGATCTCGGTCATGTCTACATGTCTCCCGAACCCGTAGGGTCTACACACTTAAGGTTCAGTTACGCTAGGGTTGTAGGGATATGTATATGCAGTAACCCGAATGTTGTTCGGAGTCCCGGATGAGATCCCGGACGTCACGAGGAGTTCCGGAATGGTCCGGAGGTAAAGATTTATATATGGGAAGTCCTGTTTCGGGCATCGGGACAAGTTTCGGGGTTATCAGTATTGTACCGGGACCACCGAAGGGGTCCCGGGGGCCCACCGGGTGGGGCCACCCATCCCCGGGGGCCACATGGGCTGTAGGGGGTGCGCCTTGGCCTGCTTGGGCCAAGGGCACCAGCCCCACATAGGCCCATGCGCCTAGGGTTCAAGGGGGCAAGAGTCCTAGGAGGGTAAGGCACCTCCTAGGTGCCTTGGGGGGGAGGGAAACCCCCCTTGGCCGCCGCACCCCCTAGGAGATTGGATCTCCTAGGGCCGGCCACCCCCCCTTGGCACCCCTATATATAGTGGGGGAGAGGAGGGACTTCATACCTTGAGTCCTTGGCCTTTGGTTGCCTCCTTCTCCCTCCCCAACACCTCCTCCATCTCCTTATTGCTTAGCGAAGCTCTGCCGGAGTACTGCAGCTCCATCAACACCACGCCGTCGTGCTGCTGCTGGTGCCATCTCCCTCAACCTCTCCTCCCTCCCTTTCTGGATCAAGAAGGAGGAGACGTGGCTGTTCCGTACGTGTGTTGAACGCGGAGGTGCCGTCCGTTCGGTGCTAGGATCTCCGGTGATTCGAATCACGTCGTGTTCGACTACATCATCCCCGTTCTTTGAACGCTTCCGCTCGCGATCTACAAGGTACGTAGATGCATCCAATGACTCGTTGCTAGATGAACTCCTAGATGATCTTGGTGAAACGAGTAGAATTTTTTTTGTTTTCTGCAACGTTACCCAACAAGACAATCAAAAGAGCACCTCATGCAACAAATTTGTCACACAACTTTTACCATACGTGCATGCTACGGGACTTGCCAACTTCAACACAAGTATTTCTCAATTTCATAATTATCCACTAGCATGACTCTAATATTACCACCTTTATATCTCAAAACAATTATCAAGCATCAAATTGATCCTAGTGTTTAATGCACTTTCTATGATAGTTTTTATTATACCCAACTTGGATGTTCATCATTCTAGGACCAAATTTATAACCATAGAAAATACCATGCTGTTCTACAAGACTCTCAAAATAATATAAGTGAAGCATGAGAGATCAACAATTTCTTCAAAATTAAGCCACCGCCGTGCTCTAAAAGATATAAGTGAAGCACTAGAGCAAATACTATCTAGCTCAAAAGATATAAGTGAAGCACATAGAGTATTCTAATAAATTCCAATCAAGTGGGTTTCCCCAAAAGGTGTGTATAGTAAGGATGATTGTGGTAAACTAAAAAGCAAAGACTAATATCATACAAGATGCTCCAAGTAAAACACATATCATGTGGCGAATAAAAATATAGCTCCAAGTAAAGTTACCAATGAACGAAGACGAAAGAGGGGATGCCTTCCCGGGGCATCCCCAAGCTTAGGCTTTTGGCTATTCTTGAATATCTTGGGGTGACATGGGCATCCCCAAGCTTAGGCTCTTGCCACTCCTTATTCCATAGTCCATCAAATCTTTTCCCCAAAACTTGAAAACTTCACAACACAAAACTCATCAAGAAATCTCGTAAGCTTTGTTAGTGCAAGAAAGAAAAACCACCACATCAGGTACTGTAATGAACTCATTCTTTATTTATATTGGTGTTAAACCTACTGTATTCCAACTTCTCTATGGTGTATACCCTTACATACTAGCCATAGATGCATCAAAATAAGCAAACAACACTCGAAAAACAGAATCTGTCAAATATAGAACAGTCTGTAGCAATCTGTAACTTTCGAATACTTCTGGAACTCCAAAAAACCTAAACTAAATTGGTGAACGTGGGGAATTTGTCTATTAATCATCTGAAAAAAGAATCGACTAAAAATCACTTTCCAGTAAATTATGACAGCAATTCTCGTGAGCGCTAAAGTTTCTGTTTTTTACAGCAAGATCATATAAACTTCACCCAAGTCTTCCCAAAGGTTCTACTTGGCACAAACACTAATTAAAACATAAAACACATCTAAACAGAAGCTAGATGAAAAATTTATTACTAAACAGAATAAAAACAAAAAACAAAAGTAAAATTGGGTTGCCTCCCAACTAGCGCTATCGTTTTAACGCCCCTAGCTAGGCATAAAAGTGAGGATAGATCTAAGTATTGCAATCTTTGGCATTTATCTTTTTAAGGGAGTTATGCTCAGGTCCGGGAGGCTCCTTGTGTTTCCCTTCATGCTCGTAGATCTTTTGATCTAAGGCATCCAACCGCTTATTGCAAAGTGTGATCAAATTATTCATGCGGTTGATATTCCCACCAATATTTTTAAGAGGTTCAACAAATTTTTGCAATTCACATAATTTCTCTAGAATTTGGGTTCCTTCATGAGAAAAGGGTGATCCTTTTTGTAGGGGAAGTACTCCTACTATACCCTCTATAATTTCATAAGCGAAACTAGGATCAACTTCAATAAAACCCCCTTTTGCAGCAAAGTCAAGGAGTTGTCTATGGGGTAAGTTTAACCCAACGCACAGATTGCGAAGTTTGAAATCTCCTTCTATAGAGCAACTACGATACGATTCTAGCATCCTAAACCAAGCATCTTTTAAATTTTCTCCTTATCTTTTCTTGAAGTGAAGGACTTCAAAGTTGGGAGATGAAGGAATAAAGAGAGAGCTAGCCATAACGACGAGCACACAAAAAGCAAGCGAAAGAGAGAGGAGATTGGGAAAGAGAGGGCGAATAAAACGGCAAGCGTGAAGTGGGGGAGAGGAAAACGAGAGGCAAATAGCAAATAATATAATGCGAGGGAGATGAGTTTGTGATGGGTACTTGGTATGTCTTGACTTGAGCAAAGACCTCCCCGGCAACGGCGCCAGAAATCCTTCTTGTTATGTCTTGAGCTTGCGTTGGTTTTCCTTAAAGAGGAAAGGGTGATGCAGCAATAGTAGCATAAGTATTTCCCTCCATTTTTGAGAACCAAGGTATCAATCCAGTAGGAGGCTCCTCAAAAGTCCCACGCACCTACACAAACAAACAAGAACTCGCAACCAACGCAATAAAGGGGTTGTCAATCCCTTCACGGCCACTTGCGGAAGTGAGATTTGATAGAGATAATATGATAAGATAAATATTTTTGGTATTTTTATGATATAGATTGGAAAAGTAAAGATGCAAATAAAAGTAAATCGAAAGCTTTATATGATAAGAGATAGACCCGGGGGCCATAGGTTTCACTAGTGGCTTCTCTCAAGATAGCATAAGTATTACGGTGGGTGAACAAATTACTGTCGAGCAATTGATAGAAAAGCGAATAATTATGAGATTATCTAGGCATGATAATGTATATAGGCATCACGTCCGTGACAAGTAGACCGACTCCTGCCTGCATCTACTAGTATTACTCCACACATCGACCGCTATCCAGCATGCATCTATAGTATTAAGTTCATAAAGAACAAAGTAACGCATTAAGAAAGATGACATGATGTAGAGGGATAAACTCATGCAATATGATATAAACCCCATCTTTTTATCCTCGATGGTAACAATACAATATGTGCCTTGCTGCCCCTGCTGTCACTGGGAAAGGACACCGCAAGATTGAACCCAAAGCTAAGCACTTCTCCCATTGCAAGAAAGATCAATCTAGTAGGCCAAACCAAACTGACAATTCAAAGAGACTTGCAAAGATAACTTAATCACACATAAAAGAATTCAGAGGAGATTCAAATATTTCTCATAGATAAACTTGATCATAAACCCACAATTCGTCGGATCTCGACAAACACACCGCAAAAAGAGTTACATCGAATAGATCTCCAAGAAGATCAAGGAGAACATGGTATTGAAATTCAAAGAGAGAGAAGAAGTCATCTAGCTAATAACTATGGACCCGAAGGTCTGTGGTAAACTACTCACAACTCATCGGAGAGGCCTTGGAGATGATGTAGAGGCCCTCCGTGATCGATTCCCCCTCCGGCGGAGCGCCGACGAAGGCTCCAAGATGGGATCTCGCAGATACAGAAGGTTACGGCGGTGGAAATAGTTTTTCGTGGTCGCCCCTGATGTTTTTGGGGTACGTAGGTATATATAGGAGGAAGAAGTAGGTCGGTGGCTGCCCGAGGGGCCCACGAGACAGGGGGCGCGCCCAGCAGGGGGGGCGCGCCTTCCACCCTCGTGTCTTCCTCGATTGTTTCTTGACTTCCACTCCAAGTCCTATGGATCACGTTTGTTCCAAAAGGATCACCCCCGAAGGTTTCATTCCGCTTGGACTCCGTTTGATATTCCTTTTCTTCGAAACACTGAAATAGGCAAAAACAGCAATACGGGCTGGGCCTCCGGTTAGTAGGTTAGTCCCAAAAATGATATAAAAGTGTAAAGTAAATCCCATAAACATCCAAAACGGGTAATATAATAGCATGGAACAATAAAAAATTATAGATACGTTGGAGACGTATCAGTCGCCCACCTTCAGGCTATGGATGTGGTTTTTTCGTCTACGAGATTTCATCTTCACATGGAAGAATTTTGTTCCCGCATCTCCCGCCCAGAGCCAGGTCAGGCGAGAAGCTTGGCGCTTTCTGGAGCGATTGATCGCCACCAGACCCTGCAGCCGCAGCTTCAAGAGCTTCCTGAGGTTGAATTCAGTGTCAGACAAACGCCGGGTCTCCTGAGCTACATCTAACCGGAGCACAATTTCTGCTGCTATATGAAATTGTAACTGCACGTCGCTGAAGTGCGCCTTGCTCCAGATTTTTAGGTCGCGTGTCGTGCGTTCCATCTTTGTGTGCAGGCGCTCGAAAGCGCAGGAGGACTGCACCGTTCTGTTCCAGGCCGCCGCCACCGTTTCATGGAAACGAGGGAAGCGAGGCGAGAAGCTCTCAAATCTAAAACTCGCATGGAATGAAGGGGCACTTGGATAGGCGATTATCAATGGGCAATGGTCTGACGTGGCCGTCGAAGCCGCCATTACCGTGAAACTGGGGAATAGGGACTCCCAGGCTTGGTTGCAAAAGAACTTGTAAATGCTGACAAGGGTGGGGTCTTGGCGTTCGTTACTCCAAGTGTAGTGGCGATTCTTGCACTTTATCTCCTTCAGGCCAGCAGCATCGATGGCCGATCTGAACCTACCCATAAGCCTACGGTTAAGGTTGAGATTGTTTTTGTCACGCGCCTCGTAGATGAGGTTAAAGTCTCCATTGATCAGCCAGGGCTCGTTTGTGGGCGGGGCTGTGCGGGCGAGCTCGAGGATGAAGCATCTTTTCTTGCGTCATCAGCAGGTCCGTAGACGGAGGAGAGCCAGAAGCTATGGGGATGGCCTAGCAGGGAAACCCTTGCTGTGATGGCGAAGGCGCCAATGGCGTGGGAGGTGACAGTGGCAAGGTCTTTGTTCCAGAGGATTGCTGCTCCGCCACTGGTGCCGATCGCCGGGAGGGCGATGCAGTCAGTTAGCGAGGAGCCGCCAATTTCCCGCACTAGACTAGGAGACTAGGCTTCAATTTTTGTTTCTTGCAAACACATGATCGCTACTTGATTTGCTGCGGGGACTTTGCAGACAGAAGCGCGCTTCGCGGGGTGGTTCAGCCTGCGCACATTCCAGCACATGATCAGAGGGAGTTTGTCATTCATGGGGGAAATTCATGTGGCTCCGGTAACTGAAAATCACTAAGTGGCCTCGGGCCCAAGCAACACACCACCTCTCTAACAAGGGAACTCCGGCGACCACCAATAGGCCCCAGAATACGCCGACGTAGAGCTAACCACGTTGAACTAGCACTACAGATTGAAAGCAAACCTAACTCAAGCCAACTCATCGTCGGCCGCCACCGGAGCGGGAAAATAACTGAAACTAACATAACTAAACTATGGCCTCCTCGGCAGCTCCATCAGATCCAGCCATGTCGGCCGCAATCTTCAGGGCGCCGACGTCCAAACACGTCAGCTTGGCAATGACCGCAATGTCGACCTCAGTGAGAGGCTCGTCAAAGCGTCGCAGAAGGGCCTCAGCTACCTCGGTCGTCATCTTCTCTTTTGGTCCCAGCAGCCCCAGCTCCTTGACGATGCGGAGGGACGCACGTTGAGCCACCGGCACGGTGGAGGGTTTGGCAGCCTAACGAGCGCTGTGGCGAGTCGGCGCCGGGGGGGCGTGGGTCCTTGGAGGGGCGGACGGCCGGCGGGAAGGCAAAGCAGCCACCAGAGGAGGGGCGCTGCTGCAGAAAAGGCGTCGCTGCTGGGCTTGTTCTTCGTCTTCGGCGATCTCCAGCTGGCAGACGCGGCTGGTCATCGCGCCTAGCTGCCCTTCCAGAGTACAGGCGGCCGTGGGGGTGGAGTGGTTGAACTGGCCGTTGGCAGAGGGGGTCGCAGCCAGCATAGGGCTGAATGCATTGAGCTGCGGGTCCGGTGCCGCGGTGTCGCGCTGGAGGGCTATGTCGAAGTCGAGGGGAGCAACCACCATGGCGTCAGTGGCGGCCTGCACGTCAGCTGCCATGTTGTCGACGATCATGGAGGCGACGG
The DNA here is from genome assembly GCF_002162155.2 of Triticum dicoccoides. NCBI lineage: Eukaryota > Viridiplantae > Streptophyta > Magnoliopsida > Poales > Poaceae > Triticum > Triticum dicoccoides. The sequence goes on from NC_041385.1 coordinate 828,447,215, forward strand.
AAGGTCGCTTTGCCGCCTTGAAGAACTCATCGACAGAGTCCTTGTCGTTGTTTCTGACGGTGGCGTCCCCCCCTCCAGTTGAGGGTGGTGGCAGGGGGGTCGATTGGTGGCGCTAGGGTGGGCGTTTCGCCCTAGTAGTGGCCCTCTTCTCATCACGGCGATGGGTGCACGCGCCCTTGGAGTGGTTCCGTGCAGGGGGGGAGCGGCTGCGCTGACGCAGGGCCGGAGCCGGAGGCTGATGGGCAGGCGCACGTCCACGCCGAAGCAGGGCATCCTTCCAGGAGCACGGCCGCCGCGCCCAGCGTCGTCATCTTCATCATGGTCGCACCCGTGTCCACCACGAGGCAAGCCGCGGCAGCCCAGGTCAGCGACCGGAGCCCGACACAGGCACTGTTGTCGATCGCCCCGCTGCCCATCTTCAACCTCCATCGTCCACGTGCTAGAGAGGACCTTGGGGAAGGGGCGGTCGTCGGTGTCGGAGTCAGAGGATGGCAGCCCGCTCTGCCCCGAGTGGGAAGAGCGCGGCGAGGGCAGCGTCCAATCCTCCACGCGGTCAACGTGGATGAGCATGGCGTAGTCAGCGGTGGCCAGCGGGGGAGCGACGCACCTGTCGGGGGAGGGGAGAGAACCCCTCCATCTCCTCCACCCGACCGGCACCGCGCGGCAGCACCCCCAGCATATACTTGGTGGGGATGTTGGCGACATCGCTGGTCCAGACCCAGCACACAAACGTTTTGGTGTGGCCGCGCTCATGGGTCCGGCTGTCGAGGCGGTCGACACACACACGCTTGCCCAGGATCTCCTCCGCCCCCTCCACCGACCAGTACTGCATGGGAACCTTATCGATGACGACCCGAACGTGCAGGTGCAGCGTGTCGAAGAAGGCGTGGTCGTGCTCGTGCCACGGCGCGAGGTTGAAGGTGGCGCCGTCGACTCGAAGAGAGCCCCTCCGAACAGTGTTGACTTGGTGCGCCGACTGGCTGAAGATGACGAGGTAGTGCTCCGGGTGGTGGGCTGTGACTCGCAGCACGTGCTCGGGGACAGTGAGCTGCGCCTCGATTGGCCTTCCCACCGCCATGGGGGACGTGGCGTTCACCCCGTCGGTGGCGCGCAGGGTGACGTCGTGGTTGCGCAAAAAAAAAAGACCGCTTGATCCACCGCCGTGGAGGCGACGGTCACCGAGCGGCTCTCGCGCGGACGGCGCGTAGGGTCGACGTGGCGCAGCATGGTTGGGGTCGAAGAAGGCATGCCTAAAGCCGCGAGCGGAGGGAAGCAGAGCCGAGTGAGGAGGGACGCCGGAGGGGGCATCGAGCCGAGCCGGTTTCGGGCAGAACCACCTCTACCCTGGTTTTGTGGATTTTGGGGGCACTGGTTGGCGATGTGGCCAGGAAGCTCGCAGATGATGCAGTGGATCGGGTCACGACAGTCCGCGCAGTGGTGGTGCTTGCTCAGGCAACAAAAACAACGACCGTGGAAACGGCTTAAGAAGGCCTCGCGCGCTGGGTCCGCATTGAAACCCCGAGGTGGTCCGGTCGGTGCACTCCAGGGCGCGTACATGATCCCATCGGGTCGGAGTAAGAGCGCCGGTTCTTCTGGTGATTGACCTCAGTCCAGCCACCGTCCATGCCCGAAATGGCAACGGGGACAGCTGGGGATGGAGCCACTACTATGGATTTAAGGCGCGGGGCGGGAGGCGTCCCCAGATCCGTCGGGCCAGAGGGCGCCGTGACACTCTCCAACGAAGCGTGCTCCAGGATCTGCGGCGGCGAGGCCGGATCTGGGGATTTCTCGAGCGGTGATTCCGGGACCCAGGACGGACCGGGGGAGAAAGGGGATTCCTCCCCGGGCAGGGC
>NC_041385.1:828449319-828463490 GCF_002162155.2 Triticum dicoccoides
ATTAATGGCGTGGCGTGTCCTGCTCTTTGAAAGCTGTGTTTGTTGTTTAGTTTTCCTTTGATTATCCCCGTAACTTCAATCCAGGGCTCCATTCAGTCTCCTAGCTGGGCTCCGGATGAATCATGTCACATGATGTAAGGCGTAGAAGCAACCTAAAGTTCAGGCAACCAAAGTCCAGGCCTCCAGGGACCATGTAAACTGCTGCAGAAGTGTTTTGTGCATGTATATTTAGCACCCCCTCCTTGTGCTACTTGTTTACTTGAAAAGAAAATATGGTACTCACCTGGCAACCACCACTGCTAGAACAAGTTTGCAGTTCAATTTTTTGGTGATTCCGCTGCACAGGATTGCTCATGTGAGTGTTGCTTTCATGCCATCACGGTGGCACAGTATTGCTTTGTTATCAGCGGAGTATTTAACCAAAAACTACCACATTTGACGGAAACGCGGCGAAAAACTACCACTTTACGATTTTGTGCGGAAAACTACCACTTTTATCTTAATCCGTGGCAAAAAACTACAAACTCGCGAAACCGCTCGCTTCGCCCGCGCTAAGCCCGAATCTGACCGGTTGGGCCCACGAATCAGTTGCCACCGTGGCCAACGGACACCCGCCGCGCGTTAACGGCCGTTAACGGCCCGGCACCGGGCAGCATAGGACAGCGATGGCATGGGGCTCGGCAACGGTGGGCGTGGGCGGCTCTGACGCAGCGCTCGCGGTCCTTCGCCGTCGTTGCTGCGCAGGCCTCCGAGCTCGTGGTCAGCTCCTCTGTCGATTCCCCTTTGTTCCCCAGCTCAATCCACTCCGATTTGTCATCGATACCGGAAGCCGCACTCACCGCATCCGCTCGCTGCTTCTGCCGCGTTTGCCATGAGCCCGCGAGCCCCCGCTGCGCCCGGGGCACGCCATGACCTCCCCGGCCACGCGCTCGCCTGGTCTGCAGCTACCCAGGGTCGCGCCCTACCTCCCCGCGCCTCGGCCTGCCGCCGCCCGCCCGCTGCCCCGCTCCGGACTGTTGCTGCCGCCGAAGGCCCGCGAGGCCTGCCTAGCCTCATACCGTGCCTGCCCTACGCCGCCCGCTGCCGGCCGTTAACGGCGCGTCTGCGTTGGTTGGCCATGTGGGCAACTGATTTGTGGGCCCAACCGGTCAGATTCGGGATTAGCGCGAGCGAAGCGAGCGGTTTCGCGAGTTGATAGTTTTTTGCCACAGATTAGGACAAAAATGGTAGTTTTCCGCATAAAATCGTAAAGTGATAGTTTTTTGCCGCGTTTTTGTCAAATGTTATAGTTTTTGGTTAAAGACTCCTTATCAGCGTACTACTAGCCGCAGGCCTTTATGATTGAAGTGTGCGATGCACGTGCAAGTGAATGTACATTAGAGGTTTTTGGAGGACATGGTGTCAGTAATTACCGTCACGACATGAAACGTTGCTATTACTCTTTTTTTCGATAAAGAACATTTCATTCAATTGATATATCAAGGTGATACAAACCCATCGAAAGAATGCCCGGCCTCTGCATAGCTCGATGCACACAGCTAATAAGTCCAACGTCCCAAAAATAAAAATTGTTTTACAGCTCAAAAATAAATGAATCTGTCCAGCCTATGATGTGGCAGATCCTAAGCGGAGATCACACCACCATCCATGGGGGTAGAAAACCTCCCTGGTCGTACGCTCCAGCCGCGTATACGCCATCATAAATAGGTCTCTGTCCTCCAGCCTCTACAGGATAGACCAAGTAAGGAGCCATCGTGTACACACATGAATAACCTGCATAGGAGATGAAACATATTTTTTATTAAAAATCACATCATTCCTGGTAAGCCACAATGCCCAGTATAAGGCAGCCGTCCCCATAAAAATATGTGCAGAAAATTGTTTATCAATATCCCTCAATCAGTTACCCAACATTTTACGTGCACTACGTGGGGGGTATAAATTTGAAGCTACTTGAACTATGGCCCAAACCGCCCGAGCGAATTTACACTCAAAAAATAAGTGTTTAATAGACTCATTATGTTGGCAAAAGACACATGTCTTGGTGCCTTGCCAGTTGCGTCGTGCCAGATTATCCCTACTTAAGATGACCCCTATGTTTAGTATCCCTACTTAAGATGACCCCTCTGCTTAGGAACCAGAAGGATATGTTCACTTTTAGAGGGATTTTAAGCTTCCAAAATTTCCTGTTATCAATCGAAAAATCACAATGAACCATTGCATCATACATGGATTTGACTGTAAACTTGTCATTCTGATGCAACTTCCATCGAAAGATATCCGGTTAATTTGACAGCTGAATAGCCTCCAGGCGTATGAGTAACTCATTTTAAGCTGCAAGGCGAGGTCCTAAAAGGTCCCTACGGAAAGAAATATCAGGGTTATCTTGCTCCAAAACTTGTTTGATGGTCACAAATTTATGTCTAACAATCCTATACAAGCTCAGGTATTGCACCATTAGTGGTGTGGTCCCTAGCCAGGTGTCTTCCCAGAATTGAACCGGGAAACCGTCCCTAACCGAGAAAGTTCCAAATTGGAAAAAGAGTTCCTTGGCCTTCATGACACCAGACCAGAAATGTGAGTCACCAGGTTTCCAATAGACTTGAGAAACCGCTTTGGCTCCCATGTACTTGTTACAAATGATTTCCTACCATACTCCATTCTCATTGAGTTGTTTATAAACCCATTTGCTGAGAAGAGCAATATTTTAATCTCAAGGTCTTGAATTCCAAGTCCCCCTTGACTTTTAGGTCGACATAATATTCTCCACCTAGCAGTCGATATTTCTTGGATTCATTAGCACACTGCAATGGCTTCTGGATCTAAAGTAATCGAGATGCCGAAGAACCCCTTTCGGAAGATGGAAGAATGACAACATATATAGAACCATGTTGCTGAGGATGGGATTGATCAATATCAAGTCTCTCTTCTCAAGTCGCTTCTCAAGTCCCTCTTCCACGTGCTTCCACTTAGCGATAGTTAAACGTCGATAGTGTATGGGAAGACCCAGATACCGAATCGGGAACTGCCCGAGATGGCATCCAAGAATGTCAGCATACTCAGTTGCAGATTCTGCAACATCTCCAAAGCAAAAAATTTCGCTCTTATGAATATTGATTTTGAGGCTAGAGAGTTCCTCAAAAGCACATAAAAGCAGCTTGAGGTTTTTTGCTTTATCTGGATCATGATCCAAGAAAATATAGTGTCATCCAAATATTATAGGATAGATAGACCCTCTTCAACCAAATGAGGAATGACACCGCTAACTTCGCCGGCCACTTTAGCCCGCTCAACAAGGGTAGCTAACATGTCGGACACAATGTTAAACAAAGGACAATGCTAATGCCCACACATCTGGTGGGATCAAAACCCGTCCATATGCCCTATAACACACAGACTGCGCCATGTCACCACATGCATACATGTGAGAATCTTTTTGGATTTTTAGTTTTTAAAATGTTTTATCTCTTAAATGAAAAATCCGATTGAAGATCCGTTTTCACCATTGAATCCCTCGTGACGAGATCTTTGAAACTAGATCTCATATCAATATATTTCGACGAATTTTGTTTGGGCTAAAAGTTGCCATGTCTATTGCACATGAATTGCCATGGTGTTTACACTGAAGTTGCCATGATATGTTTCAGTTATTTTATTCTACATTTAAAAGTAAATTTTGACATTTATAAAACGGGGAATTAAGAAACTAGACTTGCCATGAACCATAAACTAAAATTGCCATGATACATGCACTTAAAATTGCCATGGTTCATACAAAAATAGTTTTCATGGTCAAAGTACTGGAGTTGCCGTCATCAAAATACTAAAATTGCCATGCTCTACAAACTGAAATTGCCACATGGCAACTTTAGTTTAAGCAGTATGGCAACTATAGTGTAAACATTATGGCAACTTTTGGGCAAAAAAAATCATCGAAACATATCAACTTGGGTCTAATTTTTAAGATCTCGTCGAGAGGGATTTAATGATGAAAATGAATATTTAATTCGATTTTCTAATTAGGAGATAAAAAAATTAAGCCAAAAACGAAAAAGATTTCTGCTGATGTCATCTGTTCACATGTGGCAAAATGAGTGGTAAAGCAGGCATGTGGGCGATGTGCAAAATGCCACACATGTGAACGTTAGTTTTTTCCTAAACAAAATGGGTGATGCAGGGTCCCCTTGTCTGAAAATATTTGCCAATCTCATCGTTAACTTTGATGGCGACACTACCTCCAGAACAGAACTCTCTACCCATCGACACCATTTTGGTGAAAATGAAGGAAATATGCCCTAAAGGCAATAATAAAGTTATTATTTATTTCCTTATATCATGATAAATGTTTATTATTCATGCTAGAATTGTATTAACCGGAAACATGATACATGTGTGAATACATAGACAAACATATAGTCACTAGTATGCCTCTACTCGACTAGCTCATTAATCAAAGATGGTTATGTTTCCTAACCATAGACATATGTTGTCATTTGATTAATGGGATCACATCATTAGGAGAATGATGTGATTGACATGACCCATCCCGTTAGCTTAGCACTTGATCGTTTAGTATTCTGCTATTGCTTTCTTCATGACTTATACATGTTCCTGTAACTATGAGAATTATGCAACTCCCGTTTACCGGAGGAACACTTTGGGTACTACCAAATGTCACAACGTAACTGGGTGATTATAAAGGAGTACTACAAGTGTCTCCGAAGGTACATGTTGAGTTGGCGTATTTCGAGATTAGGTTTTGTCACTCCGATTGTCGGAGAGGTATCTCTGGGCCCTCTCGGTAATACTCATCACTTAAGCCTTGCAAGAATTATAACTAATAAGTTAGTTATGAGATGACGTATTACAGAACGAGTAAAGAGACTTGCCGGTAACGAGATTGAACTAGGTATTGGATACCGACGATCAAATCTCGGGCAAGTAACATACCGATGACAAAGGGAACAACGTATGTTGTTATGCGGTTTGACCGATAAAGATCTTCGTAGAATATGTAGGAACCAATATGGGCATCCAGGTCCCGCTATTGGTTATTGACCGAGAATGGTTTTAGGTCATGTCTACATAGTTCTCGAACCCGTAGGGTCCGCACGCTTACTGTTTCGATGACAGTTTTATTATGAGTTTATAAGTTTTGATGTACCGAAGTTTGTTCGGAGTCCCGGATGTGATCACGGACATGACGAGGAGTCTCGGAATGGTCGAGACATAAAGATTGATATATTGGAAGCCTATGTTTGGACATCGAAATGGTTCCAGGTGAAATCAGCATTTTACCGGAGTACCGGGAGGTTACCGGAACCCCCCGGGGGGTTGATGGGCCTACATGGGCCACGAGGGAGAAGAGGGAAGGAGCCAGGAGGGGGCCGCGCGCCCCTCCCCCTCCTAGTCTGAATAGGACAAGGGAAGGGGGGCAGCGCCCCCCCTTTCCTTCCCCTCTTCCTCCTCTTTCCCCCCCTTCTCCTACTCCTACTTGGAAAGAGGGAGTCCTACTCCCGGTGGGAGTAGGACTCCCCCCCTTGGCGCTCCCTCTAGGCCGGCCGCCTCCTCCCCCCTAGATCCTTTATATACGGGGGCGGGGGGCACCCCAAAGACACACAAGTTGATCTACGGATCGTTCCTTAGCCGTGTGCGGTGCCCCCTTCCACCATATTCCACCTCGGTCATATCGTCGTGGAGTTTAGGCGAAGCCCTGCGCCGGTAGAACATCATCATCGTCACCACGCCGTCGTGCTGACGGAACTCATCTCCGGAGCCTTTGCTGGATCGGAGGGCCGGAGATCGTCATCGAGCTGAACGTGTGCTGAACTCGGAGGCCCCGTACGTTTGGTGCTTGGATCGGTCGGACCGTGAAGACGTACGACTACATCAACCGCGTTGTGCTAACGCTTCCGCTTACGGTCTACGAGGGTACATGGACGAACACTCTCCCCTCTCATTGCTATATCATCACCATGATCTTGCGTGTGCGTAGGAATTTTTTTGAAATTACTACGTTCCCCAACAGTGGCATCCGAGCCTAGGTTTTATGCGTTGATGTTATATGCACGAGTAGAACACAAGTGAGTTGTGGGCGATACAAGTCATACTGCTTACCAACATGTCATACTTTGGTTCGGCGGTATTGTGAGATGAAGCGGCCCGGAACGACATTACGCGTACGCTTAGGCGAGACTGGTTTCACCGTTACGAGCACTCGTGCTTAAAGGTGACTGGCCGGTGTCTGTCTCTCTCACTTTAGCTGAATCGAGTGTGGCTATGCCCGGTCCTTGCGAAGGTTAAAACAACATCAACTTGACGAACTATCGTTGTGGTTTTTGATGCGTAGGTAAGAACGGTTCTTGCTAAGCCCGTAGCAGCCACGTAAAATTTGCAACAACAAAGTAGAGGACGTCTAACTTGTTTTTGCAGGGCATGTTGTGATGTGATATGGTCAAGACGTGATGCTATATTTTATTGTATGAGATGATCATGTTTTGTAACCGAAGTTATCGGCAACTGGCAGGAGCCATATGGTTGTCGCTTTATTGTATGAAATGCAAACGCCCTGTAATTGCTTTACTTTATCACTAAGCGGTAGCGATAGTCGTAGAAGAAATAGATGGCGTAACGACAACGATGCTACGATGGAGATCAAGGTGTCGCGCCGGTGATGATGGTGATCATGACGGTGCTTCGGAGATGGAGATCACAAGCACAAGATGATGATGGCCATATCATATCACTTATATTGATTGCATGTGATGTTTATCCTTTATGCATCTTATCTTGCTTTGATTGACGGTAGCATTTTAAGATGATCTCTCACTAATTATCAAGAAATGTTCTCCCTGAGTATGCACCGTTGCGAAAGTTCTTCGTGCTGAGACACCACGTGATGATCGGGTGTGATAGGCTCTACGTTCAATACAACGGGTGCAAAACAGTTGCACACGCGGAATACTCAGGTTATACTTGACGAGCCTAGCATATACAGATATGGCCTCGGAACACGGAGACCGAAAGGTCGAGCGTGAATCATATAATAGATATGATCAACATAGCAATGTTCACCATTGAAACTACTCCATCTCACGTGATGATCGGACATGGTTTGGTTGATTTGGATCACGTGATCACTTAGATGACTAGAGAGATGTCTGTCTAAGTGGGAGTTCTTAAGTAATATGATTAATTGAACTTAAATTTATCATGAACTTAGTACCTGATAGTATCTTGCTTGTCTATGTTTGTTTGTAGATAGATGGCTCGTGCTGTTGTTCCGTTGAATTTTAATGCGTTCCTTGAGAAAGCAAAGTTGAAAGATGATGGTAGCAATTACACGGACTGGGTCCGTAACCTGAGGATTATCCTCATTGCTGCACAGAAAAGTTACGTCCTGGAAGCACCGCTGGGTGCCAGGCCTGCTGCTGATGCAACTGACGACGTTAAGAACGTCTGGCAGAGCAAAGCTGATGACTACTCTATAGTTTAGTGTGCCATGCTTTACGGCTTAGAACCGGGCCTTCAACGACGTTTTGAACGTCATGGAGCATATGAGATGTTCCAGGAGTTGAAGTTAATATTTCAAGCAAATGCCCGAATTGAGAGATATGAAGTCCCCAATAAGTTCTATAGCTGCAAGATGGAGGAGAATAGTTCTGTCAGTGAACACATACTCAAAATGTCTGGGTATAATAATCACTTGATTCAACTGGGAGTTAATCTTCCTGATGATAGTGTCATTGATAGAATTCTCCAATCACTGCCACCAAGCTACAAGAGCTTCGTAATGAACTATAATATGCAAGGGATGAACAAGACTATTCCCGAGCTCTTCGCGATGCTGAAAGCCGCGGAGGTAGAAATCAAGAAGGAGCATCAAGTGTTGATGGTTAACAAAACCACTAGTTTCAAGAAGAAGGGCAAAGGGAAGAAGAAGGGGAACTTCAAAAAGAACGGCAAGCAAGTTGCTGCTCAAGAGAAGAAACCCAAGTCTGGACCTAAGCCTGAAACTGAGTGCTTCTACTGCAAGCAGACTGGACACTGGAAGCGGAACTGCCCCAAGTATTTGGCGGATAAGAAGGATGGCAAAGTGAACAAAGGTATATGTGATATACATGTTATTGATGTGTACCTTACTAATGCTCGCAGTAGCACCTGGGTATTTGATACTGGTTCTGTTGCTAATATTTGCAACTTGAAACAGGGACTACCGATTAAGCGAAGATTAGCTAAGGACGAGGTGATGATGCGAAATGGTTCCAAAGTCGATGTGATCGCGGTTGGCACGCTACCTCTACATCTACCATCGGGATTAGTATTAGACCTAAATAATTGTTATTTGGTGCCAGCGTTGAGCATGAACATTATATCTGGATCTTGTTTGATGCGAGACGGTTATTCATTTAAATCAGAGAATAATGGTTGTTCTATTTATATGAGTAATATCTTTTATGGTCATGCACCCTTGAAGAGTGGTCTATTTTTATTGAATCTCGATAGTAGTGATACACATATTCATAGTGTTGAAACCAAAAGATGCAGAGTTGATAATGATAGTGCAACTTATTTGTGGCACTGCCGTTTAGGTCATATCGGTGTAAAACGCATGGAGAAACTCCATACTGATGGGCTTTTGGAATCACTTGATTATGAATCACTTGGTACTTGCGAACCGTGCCTTATGGGCAAGATGACTAAAACGCCATTCTCCGGTACTATGGAGAGAGCAACAGATTTGTTGGAGATCATACATACAGATGTATGTGGTCCAATGAATGTTGAGGCTCGTGGCAGATATCGTTATTTTCTCACCTTCACAGATGATTTAAGCAGATATGGGTATATCTACTTAATGAAACACAAGTCTGAAACATTTGAAAAGTTCAAAGAATTTCAGAGTGAAGTGGAAAATCATCGTAACAAGAAAATAAAGTTTCTACATCTGATCGTGGAGGAGAATATTTGAGTTACGAGTTTGGTCTACACTTGAAACAATGCGGGATAGTCTCGCAACTCATGCCACCTGGAACACCACAACGAAATGGTGTGTCTGAACGTCGTAATCGTACATTACTTGATATGGTGCGATCTATGATGTCTCTTACTGATTTACCGCTATTGTTTTGGGGTTATGCTTTAGAGATGGCCGCATTCACGTTAAATAGGGCACCATCAAAATCCGTTGAGACGACACCTTATGAACTGTGGTTTGGCAAGAAACCAAAGTTGTCGTTTCTTAAAGTTTGGGGCTGCGATGCTTATGTGAAGAAACTTCAACCAGATAAGCTCGAACCCAAATCGGAGAAATGTGTCTTCATAGGATACCCAAAGGAGACTATTGGGTACACCTTCTATCACAGATCTGAGGGCAAGATTTTCGTTGCTAAATTCGGATCCTTTCTAGAGAAGGAGTTTCTCTCGAAAGAAGTGATTGGGAGGAAAGTAGAACTTGACGAGATAACTGTATCTACTCCCTTGGAAAGTAGTTCATCACAAGAACCGGTTCCTGTGACAACTACACCAATCAGTGAGGAAGCTAATGATATTGATCATGAAACTTCAGATCAAGTTTCTACAGAACCTCGTAGGTCTACCAGAGTAAGATCCGCACCAGAGTGGTACGGTAATCCTATTCTGGAAGTCATGTTACTTGACCATGATGAACCTACGAACTATGAGGAAGCGATGATGAGCCCAGATTCCGCAAAATGGCTAGAGGCCATGAAATCTGAGATGGGATCCATGTATGAAAACAAAGTATGGACTTTGGTTGACTTGCCCGATGATCAGCAAGCTATTGATAATAAATGGATTTTTAAGAAGAAGACTGACGCTGATGGTAATGTAACTGTCTATAAAGCTTGACTTGTTACGAAAGGTTTTCGACAAGTTCAAGGGGTTGACTACGATGATACTTTCTCACCCGTAGCGATGCTTAAGTCTGTCCGAATCATGTTAGCTATTGCTGCATTTCATGATTATGAAATTTGGCAGATGGATGTCAAGACTGCATTCTTGAATGGATTTCTAGAAGAAGAGTTGTATATGATGCAGCCGGAAGGTTTTGTTGATCCAAAAGGTGCTAACAAAGTGTGCAAGCTCCAGCGTTCCATTTATGGACTGGTGCAAGCATCTCGGAGTTGGAATAAACGCTTTGATAGTGTGATCAAAGCATATGGTTTTATACAGACTTTTGGAGAAGCCTGTATTTACAAGAAAGTGAGTGGGAGCTCTGAAGCATTTCTGATTTTATATGTAGATGACATATTATTAATTGGAAATGATATAGAATTTCTGGATAGCATAAAGGGATACTTGAATAAAAGTTTTTCAATGAAAGACCTCGGTGAAGCTGCTTACATATTGGGCATCAAGATCTATAGAGATAGATCAAGACGCTTAATAGGACTTTCACAAAGCACATACCTTGACAAAATTTTGAAAAAGTTCAAAATGGATGAGGCAAAGAAAGGATTCTTGCCTGTGCTACAAGGTGTGAAGTTGAGTCAGACTCAATGCCCGACCACAGCAGAAGATCGAGAGAAAATGAAAAATGTTCCCTATGCTTCAGCCATAGGTTCTATCATGTATGCAATGCTGTGTACCAGACCTGACGTATGCTTAGCAATAAGCTTGGCAGGAAGGTACCAAAGTAATCCAGGAGTGGATCACTGGACAGCGGTCAAGAACATCCTGAAACACCTGAAAAGGACTAAGGATATGTTTCTCGTATATGGAGGTGACAAAGAGCTAGTCGTAAAAGGTTACGTCGATGCAAGCTTTGACACTGATCCGGACGATTCTAAATCGCAAACCGGATACGTGTTTATATTAAACGGTGGAGCTGTAAGTTGGTGCAGTTCTAAACAAAGCGTCGTGGCGGGATCTACATGTGAAGCGGAGTACATAGCTGCTTCTGAAGCAGCGAATGAAGGAGTCTGGATGAAGGAGTTCATTTCTGATCTAGGTGTCATACCTAGTGCATCGGGACCAATGAAGATCTTCTGTGACAATACTGGTGCAATTGCCTTGGCAAAGGAATCCAGATTTCACAAGAGGACCAAGCACATCAAGAGACGCTTCAATTCCATTCGGGACCAAGTCCAAGTGGGAGACATAGAGATTTGCAAGATACATACGGATCTGAATGTTGCAGACCCGTTGACTAAGCCTCTCTCACGAGCAAAACATGATCAACACCAAGACTCCATGGGTGTTAGAATCATTACTATGTAATCTAGATTATTGACTCTAGTGCAAGTGGGAGACTGAAGGAAATATGCCCTAGAGGCAATAATAAAGTTATTATTTATTTCCTTATATCATGATAAATGTTTATTATTCATGCTAGAATTGTATTAACCGGAAACATGATACATGTGTGAATACATAGACAAACATATAGTCACTAGTATGCCTCTACTTGACTAGCTCATTAATCAAAGATGGTTATGTTTCCTAACCATAGACATGTGTTGTCATTTGATTAATGGGATCACATCATTAGGAGAATGATGTGATTGACATGACCCATCCCGTTAGCTTAGCACTTGATCGTTTAGTATTCTGCTATTGCTTTCTTCATGACTTATACATGTTCCTGTAACTATGAGAATTATGCAACTCCTGTTTACCGGAGGAACACTTTTGGTACTACCAAACGTCACAACGTAACTGGGTGATTATAAAGGAGTACTAGAGGTGTCTCCGAAGGTACATGTTGAGTTGGCGTATTTCGAGATTAGGTTTTGTCACTCCGATTGTCGGAGAGGTATCTCTGGGCCCTCTCGGTAATGCTCATCACTTAAGCCTTGCAAGCATTATAACTAATAAGTTAGTTATGAGATGACGTATTACAGAACGAGTAAAGAGACTTGCCGGTAACGAGATTGAACTAGGTATTGGATACCGACGATCAAATCTCGGGCAAGTAACATACCGATGACAAAGGGAACAACGTATGTTGTTATGCGGTTTGACCGATAAAGATCTTCGTAGAATATGTAGGAACCAATATGGGCATCCAGGTCCCGCTATTGGTAATTGACCGAGAATGGTTTTAGGTCATGTCTACATAGTTCTCGAACCCGTAGGGTCCGCACGCTTACCGTTTCGATGACAGTTTTATTATGAGTTTATAAGTTTTGATGTACCGAAGTTTGTTCGGAGTCCCGGATGTGATCACGGACATGACGAGGAGTCTCGGAATGGTCGAGACATAAAGATTGATATATTGGAAGCCTATGTTTGGACATTGGAATGGTTCCGGGTGAAATCGGCATTTTACCGGAGTACCGGGAGGTTACCGGAACCCCCCGGGGGGTTGATGGGCCTACATGGGCCACGAGGGAGAAGAGGGAAGGAGCCAGGAGGGGGCCACGCGCCCCTCCCCCTCCTAGTCCGAATAGGACAAGGGAAGGGGGGCGGCACCCCCCCTTTCCTTCCCCTCTTCCTCCTCTTTCCCCCCCTTCTCCTACTCCTACATGGAAAGAGGGAGTCCTACTCCCGGTGGGAGTAGGACTCCCCCCCTTGGCGCGCCCTCTAGGCCGGCCGCCTCCTCCCCCCTAGCTCCTTTATATACGGGGGCGGGGGGCACCCCAAAGACACACAAGTTGATCTATGGATCGTTCCTTAGCCGTGTGCGGTGCCCCCTTCCACCATATTCCACCTCGGTCATATTGTCGTGGAGTTTAGGCAAAGCCCTGCGCCGGTATAACATCATCATCGTCACCACGCCGTCGTGCTGACGGAACTCATCTCCGGAGCCTTTGCTGGATCGGAGGGCCGGAGATCGTCATCGAGCTGAACGTGTGCTGAACTCGGAGGCCCCGTACGTTCGGTGCTTGGATCGGTCGGATCATGAAGACGTACGACTACATCAACCGCGTTGTGCTAACGCTTCCGCTTACGGTCTACGAGGGTACATGGACGAACACTCTCCCCTCTCGTTGCTATATCATCACCATGATCTTGCGTGTGAGTAGGAATTTTTTTGAAATTACTACGTTCCCCAACAGAAAACCCCTTCATGCGTAAAGTTTTCAATGGAAAGAGTCATTTAACTTTATCATAGGATTTTTCAAAATCTATTTTAAAGATCACTTCATTTAACTTCTTACGATGAAGCTCATGTACAGTTTCATGCAACACAACAACTCCATCTAGTATGTTGCGTCCTTCCATAAATGGTGTTTGAATGGGCTTGATGATACGGTCAGCCACCCCATTCAACCGGTTAGTTGCGACCTTCGTAAAGATTTTGAAGATTACATTTAGAAGGCAAATCGGTCAATATTGTTGAATACAACTGGCTTCCTTAATCTTGGGCAGTAGGATAATCTCCCCAAAAGTTTAAGCGGGAAATATCAAGGTCTTCGGTATGCAGTTGGTTAAACAACGGAACCAAGTCCGCCTTGATCATGTCCCAAAAGCATTGATAAAACTCCGCCGAAAATCCATCCAGACTCGGAGCCTTGTTGTGTTCCATTTGAAACACCACAGTTCGAATTTCCTCCTCAGAGAACGGAGAGGTTAAGAACTCATTTCCGCTTATGAAACTTGAGGGATGTCATGAGTGATAGAATCGTCCATCTCAAAAAGTGTTTGAGTGGAAGGACCAAAAATATCTTTGTAATACTTAGTAATATAATCTGTGAGCGGTGCGTCCCCCTCGATACGGCCTTCCTCCTGGTCTAGAGCAAAGATACGTTTCTTTCTATGTCTGCCATTGGCCAGCATTTGAAACTATTTCGTATTATCATCACCTTGAACGAGCGAGTCGGCCTTGCAACGTTGGTACCACTTAATCTCTACCTCACGGAGCAGGCGGGCAATCTGCTCATTTAGATGGCTTTTTTGCTCAATCTCAACAGCAGAAAGAGGCCTCACCTCCGCAATTTTATCGAGGGTATCGATTAAAGTAGATAGTCGCAACTGTTCTTTTTTGTAAATGCCAGCAGTGTGCTTAGCCCATCCACAAAGGAATGGGCGCAAGGCGCGAATTTGATTGTTCCACCCAGTCAAGTTTTTCAAAAGTTGGAACTGTCGGTTATTGGCCCAGGTATACTGGCGACCAGACATAGTGAGCTCCTGCAGGTCTAGGCTGTCAATAACAGCATTGAAGAGGAAAGGCCACCTAGTATCAAACCGGTCATTGTTTTTTTCTG
>NC_041385.1:828463762-828477665 GCF_002162155.2 Triticum dicoccoides
GTGGGGATTGTCTGGGCAGCTATTAACAAATTCCTTTAGAAAAGCAGACTTAAACTCCTCCTGAGCACCGCCATATACAGGCACCAGGCTCCAAAGGAAGTTGTCGGACTTGTTCCGATGGTGAAATTTGATGTGATATTCACCCTTCGACGTGGACAAAAGTTCCAGGTATGTCGAGTGGATGCCAAGCAAGATTCCACCTGACCTTCCGCATGGGGGTAAGACGTTCCATACATAATCATAACCACATGAAAAGTGGTCAAGATCACGTGACTGGAAGTCACGTTTACCCGACTCAGTGATGGCCACAAAGTCCAATGCATGATCCCTTACATAGTCAGCAATATGTTTGTGTTTAGCCAAGTTACCAAGACCTCTGCTATTCCAAAACATGCCTATCATGATGAACCATTTTTATGTTTAGATACATTCGCCCTCTTAGACGAGAGCACTCTTTTCTTCGTTGAAATGGACTTGTTTTTTCGTACAGCTGAGACAAGCTCACAAAGCATAGTGGCGCGTACCGTATCATCCAAGTCTACTTCAGTCGCGTCTTTAACCAGATGGGAGAGAAGCTTGCTATCATGATTGGCATCAGCATCCTCATCCTCCTTATCCGACACAAGAGGGTCAGAATAAGTCGACAACTTAGGAGCAACTGTAAGCCGGTCGAACTTGATTTGTTTAAAAGCCCTAATAGAAAGTTCTACCTCTTATTTGCTCAGATCATATCATATACTTTACCAGAGGTGATATTACTATCTAGCAGCATAATTTTATTTGCACACCCTCCATCCATTTTTCTTCTTCTTATTTGCACATCTATTATCGCAACAATGTGACATTATGGTATGATATTTGTGATCATCCACTTATATGGCTCCTTCAGTTCCAATGAAAACATATGTATTTTGACTGTTTTTTGTTTACATCCAACATGCAAGCGATAGACGGGGGAATGAGTACTAACAACTAGCTAGCATACACTGATGATGTATACAAGTTTAAATAATTTTTGTATTACTAGATCATGGAGATGTTTAGCTTATTATGCCCTAGCCGTACACGTCAATGTAAGGACCTATACAGTTAATGGGCTCTGCAGGTAATGTAAATCTTCCAATTGAACTAGTCCCTAGGATTACATAGTCTCGCCAGTCTACCAGTTCATATGGAGATGGATTCTATAATTGTAGTGAAGTTGATCCATGCTATGGAGGTTGATAGATCGGTTTACCCGTTCATCATCAAGGAGATCAGGTATCTTATATCTTTACGAGAAAGTTGTATTACTCGTATTAATCATAGTCAAAATAAAGTTAGTGATTGTTTAGCTAGATTCGCCCGGATTGAGGGAAGGACCATGACCTGGCTGGGGTCTGGACCTCCTGATGTTTTGCATTCGGCTGCGATGGATTGTAAGGCCACTGGTGATGAGTAATATAATTTTTCTCCTGCAAAAAAAAGTTTCTATAGTCTACCTTTCTCTCTTTCCATCCATATAGGATTGTCTTGGTTTTTGTAGCGTGCGAACTCCAGTTGAATATAAGTCATTTTTCCATTTCTTTTTAGTGGTATATGTCAGAAAAGTGGATGTGCCTGTCTCCACTGAAACAAAAGGACTGTATCTGTCAGAAATGCAAATTCAAACAATTGAGACTAGCTTTTCCAAGACCTATATTGTTCAGTATGTCACGTTCATACATCATGATTGTGCAGTTATAGTTATATACGTA
The DNA here is from genome assembly GCF_002162155.2 of Triticum dicoccoides. Lineage (NCBI taxonomy): Eukaryota > Viridiplantae > Streptophyta > Magnoliopsida > Poales > Poaceae > Triticum > Triticum dicoccoides. The sequence continues at coordinate 828,465,499 of NC_041385.1, forward strand.
ACATATGGGCATTTATAATCTTGCTGGAAGTTGTGCTTCTCTGCTTCATACATACTTTTTGATATGCAATGCTACCAGTTAATAGGTTGCTTACTGGACAGCGAATGTCTCAGCTATGTAGCAAAATAATGTGCTTCGAGAGAAATATTAGATGCTCTGTTACTAATTTTTCAGCAGATTAAGGTTTCCTATTTTCCGTTTCTATGATATTGTCATGGCCACAGAATTGCTACTTACACACCTGAACTTCTTTCTGTAAGTACGCGCATAGATCAAATACTAAAAGTGTGTACAATTCTTGAAGAAGGAACTGCCTTTCAAGCTTATAAACGATTACTTCTTACAGACCAGTCAAATAAAATCTTCAACCTTAATTGTATACTATATATAAATCCTCAACTCGTATTGCATTAAAATTATAAATCTTCAACCCTTATTAGATAATTAAAACCTTCACATTTTGTTATGGTTGATGATCTATATATTCTGCACATATATTTGGTTTGTTCGGTGAGATATAAGTACACTATAAACCAAATAATGGTAGTGTCCACTTGCGCCTGCAGTGTGCCTTCTCAGTGAGAACCTAGCCCATGCTTGATCATAGTACAGATTATTCATGTTGAAGGCTATATTGAACCTAATTTTTGATACTATATATATATTGAACCTAAATTCTGATTCTTCTGATAATGAAGCAAAGGTGAGGAATAACATCTTGCATCGACAAAAGAAATTATATTTTGATGTTTTCAATGTTTTTGTATTTTGTTCTCTTATGCTTGAGTTCTTTTTTTCATCTCTACGAGAGTTGCATATCATTAACTTAACCTGCAACCCAACAATGCATTTATATCTTAGTTGTTCCGCAAAGATGATCCAAGTGAAAGCACAATTCTTGTTCATGTTGAAAATAATTGATGCAGGCCATAAATCAAATAATCCGTTGTGTTTTAGGTCATGCTTATTGGGCTAGACCTTTCCTCCCGTAGCAACGCACGGGCAATTTTCCTAGTCGTACATAAAAGATGGTTCAATAAAAGTTCAAATACTAACCAAACAAAAACATACCCTGCTTGACTGAACTTTCGGCACGCATGGCATACATGTTTGCTTCAGAAATGTAGCTTCCTCGTTCACTTCGGCGATTTGAAGCAAAACATTGCCAAGAATACAAACAGTGCATGTCAATCGATGACCGAGACATGCCAAAAGAACACTAGTGCCTCCTCCAAAAGCTGACAGCTAGCAACTCAAAAGAACTAGTTACTTGTAAAACCCAACCCTACACGGGAGTGGTATGTACACAGGCGCGTCATCACTTCACATGGTGCTTACTGTGGCTTGAGGGTCACACACACCGTGGCTGTGGGGTTTGTACCGGTGTCTCCAAGCAACACCTTTGGCACAAGGAACGAGAAGCAATCTTTAGGAAACCCATCATGCAGATTAGTGCTACTCGTCAAGAACTCCGTAGTCTGGGAGTAGCTTGGTTCACCGCACGACAATGCCAGCCTGCACTTGAACCTGGATCCACTAATGTGAGGCTCAACGCAGCAAACTGAGATGACACCGCCAAGGGACTCCATTGTCATGTTAACCAGGAAGAGGTGCCCGTCATAGCCCATCAGGACAGTTGGTCCCTGGACTCCCAGCAACGTCTTGATCCTGTACGTTTTGCTGTACCTAAGATCCTTTTCCCCATAGCACCAATCGTGCTCGCCTAAAAAATGCTCCAGGAGCACTTTGGTTGGTCCACTGAAGCTGCAGCCAGTTTCAGGGCAGAAACATGGCGCATGTTGACAGCCTTTCTCATGGTCTTCTTTCTGGTAGTAGGTTATCCTTGCTGTGCATCCATGGCTACTGTTGGAGCAAGCGAGTTTGATAGATTCAACCACATTTTCGACCATGTGGCAGCGCTTGTAGGCTGTGGGAAGGGAGCAGAGGTAACACTTGTCTGGGAGCTTGTCACGGCAAGACAAACATATGGCATGTCCCACGGTGCACTGAGGATCAAAAACAACAAGTCATTACATATGGGTCCGTACATATGGGTCCGTCAGTAAATGTGCTAATAACTTTAGCTGAATAATATAAAATACAGCTAGAATGAATAAACATCATATGAATTGGGAAGCACATGTAGAATAACCATGATACAACTAAAAGCCTAATTTGCATAAGGTACGCAGACATTCCCTAATATTGTGTCACTTTCCTCTGCCATTGTGGTTTCTCAACAGCGATGATACACATTCGTTATGACTGCCTAATTTGCATAAGGTACGCAGAGACATTTCCTAATATTGTATCACTTTCCTCAAACATAATAGGATAGGCGGCGTACATTGGTTGGAACATCTTTAAACGTTTTTCAGACTGTACACATATTCAACTTTGAATCAATTCTACCTCATTAGCTAGATTGCAAATAATGTTTCTAGTAATGTTACTACAATTGCTCATCCTCATTGAATCTTTTGACGGACTTGTAAGAGCTGGAGAATATAGCATATTGTAGCGTTCTCTCTGTGTGTGGGAGGCATTGGGCCTAATGTGTGCATCGTCCTCGTCCACGAGGAGCTGTTAGCCTGTTAGGGTTTGAGTAGTAGCATCAGCAGAGATCAAACACAGGGGATATTACCTGGAAGATGGGAGGGCGCAGGGGGAGGAAGCAGACGGGGCAATCGAGGATGTCGAGGTCCATGGTGACGTCGGTGGCGACCTTCCTCCTCTTGCCGACGCCGCCCTCCTCCACCTCCTTCCCATTCGTTTCCTGCTGCTGCGCTCCCATCCCTTCTTCCCGGCGGGCGGCGCGACCAAAATCAAGCTGCCTATCCTGGCTCTCCCTCCCGCCTCCTCTCTTTTATCTCTGCCCCGTCTCTCCCACTCCCAGCAGTTACTAGTAGTAGTAGGAGTACTAAAAGGAGTACTAGTAGTACTAGTCGTCAACCCGTGCATGCGCACGGGCTAGCCTATTTTAGGTAGACGTATATACGTTGAACTTCTAATAACATTTTGCTGCATGCAATATGTTTTAGAAGTTAGGTAAATCATTCCATTCAGAATTCTTTTCTTTCTTAAAACGTCGGACTTCTAAATTCTCATAAGGTCCTCCAGGAATTTTTTCTCAAGCATGTTGAATTATTTTGATGGATTCCCTCATTTCACCAACTCGTACTAAATAGCGAGCTAACGAATCCCCTTCTTTTTGCCATTGGACTTTCCAATCAAATTGGATGTAAGACTCATAAGGATCTACTTTACGAAGATCCCATTGTATTCCAGAAGCTCATAACATCGGTCCCGATAAGCCCCAATTTACTGCTTCTTCTCCGCTAATAAAACCTACTCCTTCAACTCGCTCTAAAAAAATTGGATTTTGTGTAATAAGTTGTTGAGACTTGTAAATATAACTTTCAAAATTACTCTCCAAAATAAATTATAGCTCACGTAACTCGTAGAGTATATAATTTAATATATAAATGTGAGGTGAAGAATTACGCCTTGGTGCAATGAAGTCATGATCAATGATCCAGTGCCAACTGCTAAACCAATAGCAAGCATAACAATATTTTGTGATGTAAGTCGTTGATGCTGCAGTAAAGTGTGATGCTTCATTAAATATTTCAATTAATATACGTGGAAGGAATACACACATGTAGAGTATAGTACATGACTCATCTCTGCTTTTATTCCTCGTGAAAATTTTAATGAAAGGAAATATAGCATACATGAATGCATGTTATTACGAAAGTGGCAAAAACAATATTTCTCTCCCTTTCCTAGAGCTCAAACTTATTCTTTGTAAAATAATTATGTAACATACATTATACTCTGAAAAAGGGAAAATATGTTTTCATTACGAAAAGTTACTACCGTTTCCTCTCATAAAAAGGTGAGTCAAAATCTTGCGTGCTTGCAAAATTCACTGTATAAACACAAATGGCAACAAATGTCATGATATTGCATGTAAACTGCAAATGTAGATGTTTACATTCTAAGTTTCAGAAAAATATATTAATGTAGTTGGCTGAAATAAAAAAAACTTCGTAGTATATATTTTTGTGCGTATGTTAACAAAAATACAAATGAGTGCATATTTCATTTATTGTTTCATAATTACGACCCGCACATTGGTATGGTTTGTGTAACGTGCAAATAAATGTATTCCATATTTAAATGATAGTATAAACATTTACATGTGAGGAAAAAAGTCAGGAATTTCTCAAATTTAAAGAGGGATTTGATTGATATTGTTTTGTTGAATTTTTTGTCTAAAAGAAGCCTGGGACAAAAATGTTTGAACTTGATATGGTCTTATTAGTATATTTTTAAGGAAGATAATGAAAACAAAATAATAAATGTATAGGTAGATAAGTTTGATTTTTCTTATCACAAATATGTCCTCCATGTGTTTCCTCTGCCTTAATAACATCATGTCATATTTTTGCATACACCTAATTAAATTGTAAATATGGAAAAACTGCTGCTCAAGCCTAACTTAATTATATGCAGTACAAATTATAGGACAAAACTGCAGGCATTTAGAAAATATGAATAACGTAAAATTCCCAATCGCAGGCTTGTTCAAATTAATGCCTAGCGTAATATGCTCTTTAAAGAACAGAGGGGGATGAAATTTCGATATACTTTTAGACATAACAGAACAATAAATATTGCAGATTGATCTGAAAGAGCTCCATGAGCTCATATATAAAACTGGAAGTTGCTAGTGTCTGTAGATTTAAATTCCTCTATTTTTATCGTCTCTTCACTGGAAGATAACATGTATAATTTAGCATGTATATGTGCAGACATAGCAATCGGCCACCTACAGAATGTTGATCTGACATACAATTGGAAACTTAGATCGCAAGACATGCTATACTTCAATCCAATTATTCATGCCTTCAAATACTTTAGTCTAGAAACCAACCAAATCAATTATTAGAAGGGAAAGAAACTAAGAAGTAAAAGGACTGATGGATAATGTCTTTTCAACAAAATAGCTGTGCAAAACACCATCTGTACATAAAAACTGTACGTAGTTATCATGCATGCATAGGATACATGATCCCCAATTTCACCATAAACCAGCTGAAGTGAGAAAAACATACATCTATATGGGATGTACGCCACTGTCTGCCCATAGCATCCATACACACCGTCGCCAGCTGCTGCACCACGGCCTAACACTTGGGCACCTCAAGCTACCACATGACGATGATTGGAGGTGGAGTCCCGTAGCAGACTGTTGTTCTGGGTCTCTACCGGCCTGCTCGCAGCAGCCATATTGATGTCCTCGCCGGACAAAAAACAGTGCTGCTATTGCCAGCTAATAATGTTCTGTAACTGTCTTCCAAATTGAACTACAAAGGTATGACCACATTGCCTATAAACAGTGTGATAAATAAATGGAATATGTTTAAATATGATTTTTGAAAGACATGGTTGAACTCTAACAAACCAAATTCCTAGATGAGGTTAGAGAGGACGGCTAGGTTACATAGCTATTTTCTCTAGAAAACAACAGAATCAAAGTAGTAACATGCAGGTTATTGATCTGTTGCTACTGTCTCTGTGCAGGGAATAATTCAGAAATAATGACAACCACTTGCCGGTGTATTAAACTAAGAATTATCTTGCATGCTTGAACATTAGTAAAGCAATCTAAATTTAATCATAGTGCAACTACAGATAATGTATAAAAGTTATTGAAAATATCAGTCACGGAATTAGCATTTATGTTAAGCTCCTGATGCCCAGAGACATGGACGCAGTGCAAACCTGTTGATACTCCCAGCAAGGCGCGATGACAACGACGGCGGCAGCAGTTCCTCTGTGATAAAATCTCGCGATGACAACGACGGCGGCAGCAGTTCCTCTGTGATAAAATCTCATAGTCCTGTACAAAGCATACTACATCTGTATTAATCGAATAAGGATGCATCAACATAAAGATTGCTAGCTAGCTAACATAGAGTGCTTGATTCTGGCAAGATGCACACACAACACACGCACGCAGAATCACTGGATTGATTACAGACTTGATTACTACTTGGACATGTACATGTACAAAGTACGCCCAACTCACGCCACTATTCACATATGCATGTGCAAACATGACGTGATGATGTTTATGCTATGGATATGAATCTGACCTTCTCCCGTGCGATGGAATCTACTTCTTGGCTGCAACGCATCTTATGCTGCCGGCAATAGGGTTGTACCCGCCGACGATGTATGGCACTGGCGGCGGCGGCGGCGACGGGCTTTGTGGTACGTCGCCGCGTATAGGTCGAGCACATAATCAGGAGAGACGGTCTCGCAAGACTATTACGTGGTTAGTTAGCATTCTTTTTTTGTTAGCCTAGGTATAGATAGATAGATAGATAGATAGATTGGGTTGTGGGAGAGATAGGTACGTGAGTGTTTTTACACCTGAGAGATTACAATCGTGGGGGAGATATCCTTGAGATTTTTTCTTTTTGAGAGAGATTGAAGAGAGATCTACACCATCATAATTTGGTCCCACCAGATTAATGGCTTCTAATTACTGATTAACGTGGTAATTTCTAGGGAGTCACAAATTAGTATAGGTATAGAAGTAAAAAAATGCTTTCCTTTAAAATAAAACATCGTCAAGTCAAGTCAAGCCTGCCTGGCATGGTTCCTTCCCAACACAAAGGTGACTGCCATACATTAACATCATTGCTCCTTGTGCACAGTAAAATATGTGAAGAAACATTGTGAATGAATAGTAATCAATCACTGTCGATGGATGTCGATGATGTACATATTTATATCCCTGGAAGGGACGGGTCGCACAGGCGCGACCTTTACAAGCCATGGATCGAAAGAATGCGTCCGTTACAATAGGATGTGACCCATCGGGAGAGGAACCGCACATTGGTTTTGCTAAGCAGGGATTTCCATTAATTAAACTAATTAATTAATCCTAACACCCCCCTAATCTCTGCTTCAATTATTCTTGTAAACATCATCATCAACATCTTGATCATCATCATCACGATTAGTCTCCTCCAAAAACCCTGTAGGAAAAATATGAGGAGATATGTACAATATGCCATCAAAAACTCCTTCCAAAAACCGAGTGGGAAAATAAGGAGAAACCGACATATCACAATGCCTGCATTACTATTGCCTCATTAAAAACCTCCCATAAGAAACCATTTAGGAAAACTTATAAAGGAAAAGAGTGCAATATGAAAGATCCGAGGATCACAAACAGATTATCATTCAGGGAGACACTCCCCCTGAACTTTGCAAATCCCGAAGTCGTTTCATACCAATTCCATTGATGTACTTCTCAAATAAAGAACTTGATAATGACTTTGTAAACAAATCAGCAAGATTATCACATGACTTCGTTTGCAGAATATTTATCTCCCCGGTCTGCTGTAACTCATGGGGATAAAATAACTTAGGAGAAATATGCTTTGTAATATTACTCTTTATATAACCTGTTTGCATCTGTGTAATACATGCAACATTATCTTCATAGATAATAGTTGGTGATTCCAATGATCCAATCCCATTTGAACTTTCAATAAAGTTAATCATTCTGCGAAGCCATGCACATTCATATGATGCTTCAAACAAAGCAATAATTTCAGAATGATTCGTGGATGTAGCCACTAGAGTTTGTTTTGTCGACTTCCAAGAAAAGGCCGTACCTCCACACAAGAAGACAAAACCAGTTTGTGATCTGGCATTATGGGGATCCGATAGGTATCCAGCATCACAATATCCCACCATGGTCTTATCTTGATTTTTCTGATAGAGTAAACCAAGATCTTTGGTGCCTTGAAGATACCTGAAAATGTTCTTCACACCAACCCAATGCCTCTTTGTTGGTGATGCACTGAATCTAGCCAATAAATTTAATGCAAATGATATATCAAGCCTGGTGCAGTTCGCTAGATACATTAGTGCTCCAATAGCACTGAGGTAAGGAAACTCAGGTCCTAATACCTCTTCATCATCACCCTTAGGTCTGAATGGGTCTTTATCTCTATCAAGAGATCTAACCACCATTGGTGTTTTTGATGGATATGCTTTATCCATATTAAATTTCTCAAGAATCTTTTGGATATAAGCAGACTGGTGAACAAGTATTCCTGAAGGAAGATGTTCAAGTTGTAAGCCCAAACAAAATTTAGTCTTACCTAGATCTTTCATCTCAAACTCCGTCTTAAGATGATTACTTGCCTCATGTATTTCTTGTGTAGTCCCAATGATATTCAGGTCATCCACATACACAGAAATAATGCAAAATCCATTCTTAGATTTCTTAATAAACACACATGGGCAATCATTATTATTTGAGTATCCCTTTTGAAGAAGGAATATAGTTAGTCGGTTATACCACATTCTTCCCGACTGCTTCAAGCCATACAATGACTTCTGAAGCTTTACGCAATACATGTTGCGGTTAGCCTTTGGATTAGGAAGCTTCATTCCCTCAGGAACTTTCATGTAAATATCCGAATCCAGTGACCCATATAAATATGCAGTCACAACATCCATCAGTTGGATAGACAAATTCATTTTCACTACCAGTGATATTAAATATCGGAACGTTGTTCCACTCATAACAGGAGAATATGTTTCATCATAATCGATACCGGGTCTCTACGTGAATCCCTGTGATACAAGCCTCGCCTTATATCTCACCACCTCATTGTTCTCGTTCCTCTTACGAACGAAAACCCATTTTGCACCCACAGGGAACACATGCTGAGGAGTGGGTATTACTGAAGTGAATACCCCTCTTTTTATGAGCGAGCGCAATTCGTCCTCAGTTGCTGCCTTCCATTTGGACCAGTCTGAACGCTTCATGCACTCTGCCATGGACTTAGGTTCTCGATCCAAATCAAGGCCTTCTGCAATTCTAGAGGCGAAATAAATGTCGACAATTGTAGTCTTTCTATTGTATGATTCTCCTTAATCAATATAATTAATGGATATCTCATCAATACCTTTTGATCCTTCGTGATTTCCCTCAACAATTGGATCAAGGTCTTCCGATGTCCCAACACCAAAATTTGTGTGCACACTCGTGTTGGGTTCTGGATGTCCAACATCCTTCGGGTGTCCTTCAACCCTAGGTTGAATATCAACATTTTGCTGACTTGCATTTACTATTTGAGGATTCCTCATTCCCCTTGGCCGCTTCTGCAAAGCCTTGTCCTTTGTGTCCAGATTTCTCCCTCTCTTGGGTAGCTGAGTAGATCTATGGGTCACATCCACTCTCTCTGGCACATTCATAGCGGGAACATTTGATTTTGTGACACCTTTATAATTAGTAAATTCATCTGGCAGATTATTTGCAATATTTTGCAAATTTATAATCTTCTGAACCTCCAGTCCAGACTCATTCGTACGTGGATCTAAGGACTGGATGCCTTTCACATCCCAATCTATTTCTCGGCATTCTTTGTGGTTATTCTCTCCCCCTAATGTCGGGAAATTGTCCTCATCAAAAATGCAATCAGCATACTGGGCTGTAAACAAATCCCCTGTCAGGGGTTCTAGGTACTTAATGATTGACGGAGAATTGTACCCCACATAGATCCCCATTCGTCTATGAGGGCCCATTGATGTACGATGCGGTGGTGAGATCGGTACATATACCACGCAACCGAATTGCTGCAGATGGGAAATACTTGGCTGGTTTCCACGTACTAACTGCAACGGGGAGACCGTATGATATGCAGTTGGTCGAATTTGTATCAATTTTGCAGCATGTAAAACTGCATGACCCCAACATGAAGCTGGAAGATTACTATTCTGCAGGAGCGGTCTCGCTATCAACTTGATCCTCTTGATAAGTGATTCCGCAAGACCATTCTGGGTATGTACATAAGGTACTGAGTGCTCCACATAAATGCCCAAAGCTAGGCAGTAATCATTAAATGCTCGAGAACTGAATTCCGCGGCATTATCCATTCTGATGGTTTTTATCCTATGCTCAGGATGACTTGCTCTCAATTTAATGGTCTGAGCAATTAGCTTTGCAAAGGCATGGTTCCTTGTTGATAGTAGACACACATTTGACCATCTCGTTGATGCATCAATTAGGACCATGAAATATCTGAATGGTCCAGATAATGGTTGTATTGGACCACAAATATCTCCTTGAATGCGTTCAAGGAAATCAAGTGCATCATCCTTTAATTTCACATAAGATGGACTTGTGATCAATTTCCCAGTTGCACATGATGTGCATACAAAATCCGATGATTTTGGGAACTTTCTATCCGTTATGTTGTGTCCAACAGAACCATCAATAATTTTTCTCATCATCCCAATACCAGGATGACCCAGGCGACCATGCCAAATCTTGAACTTATCAAGATTCTGAAAAACTATCTTGTACGCCATATGCGTCTCTGGTTTAATGTATGTATAATACAACCCGGAAGATAGAGAAGGCAAATTCTCAAGGATTTCCTTTCGAAATCCCTTTTGTTGAGTTATGAGTAGGCATTCAGCCCCACTCTCTTCATTAGTTTCCACATGGAAACCATTTTTGCGGATATCCTTAAAACTCAGCATGGTACGAGTAGAATCTGGATACAGTAGAGCATCCTGGATTACCAATTTAGTACCCATAGGGAGTGTAATTGTAGCTTGACCAGAACCAACAATTATCGTGTCTCGACCAGCAATTGTCATGACACTTCCATTACACTTCTTGAGTGTCTGGAAATATTTCATCTCCCTAAGTATCGTGTTAGTAGATGCACTATCCACTAAACACATTTCCTCCTCCATTGTATTATTCCTTGAAGTTCTATAGAGTAAAAGAACAAAGTTCAGTATATAATCAAACTCTTATAGAATCAATACATACATTACAAACTATATATGTCTTGTACTTATTACAAGCCCTATGTCACACGACATAGCAAACACATTATGTCTAAGGACATAACTTATTTTACAACACATGTAATATGTCTAATAACATCATTACAATACTTAGACAAATGAGACTAAATCTGGTCTCCATATATGTCAGTAGAACCAAATTCCACTAGCATGTCATCGACATCTAGTATTGGATCTTCCACTTGCTGATTCTGCTCCTGGTTGTCCATGTTCAGAGAATCATCTCGAGAACCATCAACCGTAGGGGTACCATCTTCATTTCCAGTGAAGTGTGCTTCATACTGGTTCCCCTGAGCCTTCTTGCCCTTTCCAAGTGACTGTTGGTACAATTCCACCAAATGCTTTGAAGTGTCACACTTCTTTGCAATATGTTCCTTACAACCACACCTGAAGCAAACAGTGTTGCTAGACCTTTCATTCTTCTTGAAAGAACCTTTTCCCTTTTGGACGCCATACTTATTCTGCTTCTCATTACGCTTCCACTTTCCATTGAATGTCCTACGGTTCTTTTTGGAACCATTGAACTTTTGAGTATTCTTAGAGTTGAAGTGTGATTCAGGCAGAGGCATCGTTCTTGTTGGACGAGCCAAATTGTTCTTCTCAAGAAGCTCATTGTGCGTCTCTGCCTGAAGCAGCGAGTAAATCAACTCAGAATACTTCTTATACTTTTGCTGACGATACTGTTCAGCAAGTATCCTCATAGAAGGATGGAAAATAGAAAGTGTCTTTTCAATAAGATCAGCATCAGAAACTGCACTATTGCAGAATATTAGGTTGGAGTTGATCTTATGAACAGCAGAATTGTATGCAGCTACAGACTTAAAGTCTTGGAATCGGACTAGCGCCCATTCCCGTTGTGCTTCAGGCAACATCATTGCCCTTTGTTGATCATACCTCTCCTTTAAGGAGTTCCAGAGTGTCAGAGGGCTCTCCTCCATCAGATACTCTGTCTTTAGGCCAGGGTGAAGATGATGTCGAATGAAGTGCAACGCTGAATACCTTATTATGTCTGTTACAGATGAAGTCCCTTGGGCAGGTGTGGTTATAGCGGAATTGAGTCCCTTGGCCGTCAAATTGATTTTGACATCCATTGTCCATGTCAAATAGTTAGAACCATCGACGGTAAGTTCAGCAATCTCTTTTTTAGATATGTCAGCCATATCCTGCATGCAATCATCATGCTCATTAATTTACTCTCATAGCAAATTAATTGTGTTGTAAATAAAACAATGCATGTATATTGATCA
>NC_041385.1:828504062-828505587 GCF_002162155.2 Triticum dicoccoides
AAAAAAAATGAGGGGTATAGATACAACTTTAAATAACCTTTTCTTTGCATGGGGATAAACCTTGATTTTGTTAAAGAAATAACATGCTGAGCACATATGTCTCTTTTCTTTATAATCATCAAAAGCTTTATTCAGCCATGATGCTAGAGCTTGACTATATTTAGTATTGTAACATGGAGGTGATGTTTAAACACATAAAAATGATAAGGCAATAAACACATAGGATGATTTTTTTGTTGTTGCCATTACGAGCCTTGAAATTACATTCATGACACTCCTGGCATAAGCAAAGATAGTATGGAAACTCCACTTAACGAGGATAATGAGTATGGACTTTCTTTGTCCAACCTTTTTCAACTATATTTCTTCTTAATATTCGAAAATTTTGTTTTAATTTTTGTTGAGATGAAACTTTTATTTAACTTGGTTTTCATCTTGGAAGTGATTGCAAGGGCTTGTTTTTCCGCCAATTTCCCTTCTCACTGTCCCCTTTGCACCCTTCACGTCCCTGCAACCACCCTTCATTACTAGGGAAAAACTTATAGGCAGACGCTTACTAGTAGCGAGGGTTTATACCCCTCGCTACTGCTACTTACTAGTAGCATGGGCTACTACTAAGTTGATGGTAGTAGCACGGGTTTTTACCCCTCGCTACAACTAAGCGGTCTTTACCGTGCCCCCGGGACATGCCATAGTACACTAGTAGAAAAATGACCTAATATGAGACACATTAGTGCCGGTTTGATTTTGAGCCGGCACTAATGTGTCCATTAGTACCGGTTCCAACGGCTAGGCGGGCGGACATCATTAGTACCGGTTCGTTGGCAACAATTAGTACCGGTTCATGCCATGAACCGGTACTAATGATGCTGTGTCAGGCCGTGGGCCCCAGGAACTCCTTTAGTGCCGGTTCATGTCATGAACCGGTACTAGAGTTTCTTATTAAGCTGATTTTTAGTCCCACCTTGCTAGGAGAGGCAGTAGGAGCTGTTTATAAGCCGTGAGTACAGAGACGATGGAGAGGCGCAATGCTCACCTGCAGCTTGCTTAGCTTCAACCTTTTGGAATAGAATAGATTGCACGGAGCTGTGTGCAGTGTAGTCTACCGTGTTCCGAAAGGTTTGAAGCTGACTAACGAGCATTGCGCCTTTTTTTATTTTTAATAACTTATTAGAACTCCGGATTTCTTGTGTTACGCAAAAACTAGCAATTCATTTTTTAAACTTATTACAACTTCAGACTTTTTGCGTTCAGTACGCACCATTCTAAGCCACGTCATCAATTTTCAACCCTTTCTAACAGGAAGAAGAAGAAGAGGAAGAAGAGGAAGAAGAAGAGGAAGAAGAAGAAGAAGAAGAAGAGGAAGAAGAGGAGGAAGAAGAAGAAAAAGAAGAAGAAGAGGAAGAAGAAGAGGAAGAAGGAGAAGAAGAGGAAGAAGAAGAGGAAGAAGGAGAAGAAGAAGAAGAAGAAGAAGAGGAAGAAGAGGAAGAGCAGGAAAGAAGAAGAAGAAGGAGAAGAAGGAGAA
>NC_041385.1:828507385-828507899 GCF_002162155.2 Triticum dicoccoides
GTCGCCGTCCCCGGCCGCCGCCGCCCGTCTCGTCGCCGTCCTCGGCCCCCGCCGCCCGTCGTCGCCGCCCCCGCCGCCCATACGCGCCCGGTCCGCTCCATACACACACGCATACACACACACACACACACACACACACACATACACACACACTAGTTTAACATTTTTTACATATTTTCTGTTTTCTAATGTTTAGATGAATTAGAACTATCTAGTTTATTTTTAGAATGTTAGAAATGTTAATGTTAGATAAATTAGAAATGTTAATGTTTAGTTAAACTAGTTGAATTAATATATAGATCGAACTAGTTTATTTTTAGTAAATGCTTAGTTGAACTAGCTAGTTGAATTAATATATAGAACTAGTTTATTTTTAGTAATGTTTTAGTTGAACTAGTTGAATTAATATATAGATCGAACTAGTTTATTTTTAGTAAATGCTTAGTTGAACTTTTTGAATTAATATAACTAGTTTATTTTTAGTAAATGCTTAGTTAAACTAGTTGAATTAATA
>NC_041385.1:828508882-828509840 GCF_002162155.2 Triticum dicoccoides
AGAAAATAAATAATGCAGAAAAGAAAATAAAATTATATAAAGCAAAAATATTCACAAAGAAACTAAATTCAGCCAAAAAAACTACTCAGAAATAAATAGAAGAAAAAAATAAAGCAGAAAAGAAATAACTATATAAAAATTACTCAAAAATAAATAGAAGAAAATAAATAATGCAGAAAAGAAAAAATTATATAAAGCAAAAATATTCACAAAGAAACTAAATACAGCAAAAAAACCTACTCAGAAATAAATAGAAGAAAAAAATAAAGCAGAAAAGAAATAACTATATAAAAAATTACTCAAAAATAAATAGAAGAAAATAAAAATGCAGAAAAAAATGTTGGGGCGCTGTCCGGTGGGCCTGCCAAACCTAGGGTGTGCAAATACAGGCCCAGAAGGGCCAGCTGGCTCACAGGGCAGCGCGCCCTAGTTAGGCCCAGAAGCCTGCTATATAGAGGAGTTTGAATGGGCAGCCGCGGCTGGGTTTATAAACCAATGCGGCTGCCCTTCGCTCGGTGAGGTGGGACTAAAAGTAGCGCACTGCAGGTGGCAGCGCAGGGCCATTAGTACCCGTTGGTGTCTCCAACCGGTACTAATGTGTTGCCCTTTAGTACCGGTTGGAGTCACCAACCGGTACTAAAGGCCCTCGTTTCCCGCCGCTTGGGCTGGCTAAAATTGGCCTTTAGTACCGGTTGGAGCCACCAAACGGTACTAAAGGCCCCTCCTATATATATGTCACCTACGAAAATTCAGTTATCGTCACCACTTCGTTCCACTTCTCGCGCGAGTCTCGATCTCCGATGATGACGCCGACGCCGCCGCGCCGCCGTACCGTCGACCTCGCCGCACATCGTCGCCGTCCCCGGCGCCCTCGCCGCCCGTCGTCGTCGTCGTCGCCGCCCCCCACGCGCCCGTATCGTCGCCGTCCCCGGCCACCGCCCGTCTCGTCGCCGTCCCC
>NC_041385.1:828510542-828515050 GCF_002162155.2 Triticum dicoccoides
TTGAACTAATTGAATTAATATAACTAGTTTATTTTTAGAATGTTAGAAATTTTAATGTTAGATGAATTAGAAATGTTAATGTTTAGTTGAACTAGTTGAATTAATATATAGATCGAACTAGTTTATTTTTAGTAAATGCTTAGTTGAACTAGTTGAATTAATATATAGAACTAGTTTATTTTTAGTAAATGCTTAGTTGAACTAATTGAATTAATATAACTAGTTTATTTTTAGAATGTTAGAAATATTAATGTTAGATGAATTAGAAATGTTAATGTTTAGTTGAACTAGTTGAATTAATATATAGATCGAACTAGTTTATTTTTAGTGAATGCTTAGTTTAATTAATAGAAATAGTTGAATTAATTGAATTATTAAGTGTTTAATGTTTCGCCTAATATGAACATAGGAAATGTCGTCTGACGACGGAAAAAAATTCATTATGTGCGAATACTGTGAAGACCAGCGCGGCCTGTGCGACAGAAATTTCCTTGTTAATGGTAGGCGATTCAGCATCAAGCTGGATGAGACCTTCGAATTCGATACAGTAAGTCACAACGACAAGTCTGTTTTCGTAATTAAGCATGACTTATATATATGCTTCATTTGCCTGACTTATAATTTTTAATTTTCACTATTCTACTAGCGCATCCCCTGCCA
This sequence comes from Triticum dicoccoides, assembly GCF_002162155.2. Taxonomy (NCBI): domain Eukaryota; kingdom Viridiplantae; phylum Streptophyta; class Magnoliopsida; order Poales; family Poaceae; genus Triticum; species Triticum dicoccoides. The sequence continues at coordinate 828,511,203 of NC_041385.1, forward strand.
TGCAAGAATTTTTGTCTTGGATAAGATAGGTTTCAAAGATATGGAAACTATGGAGGTAAAGAGAGTTTACCTGAAAACTGAGCATGCTGGTTATACTTTCAACGTCAAAGTATACAATGCACACACGTACACCTATTTTGAATGCAAAACTTGGCAAGCACTATGCAAGGCTTATGCATTTGAGCCTGATATGGTTATCACCTTTGATATTTGTCCGGAAGATGATATTGAAGGTAATAGAGACATATGGGTTGATGTGCAGACGCCTCCAATTCTACCATTATGTGAGTTCTTCTCAACTATATTTTTGTCTTTGATATTGCTTATTCAAAAATAATTGTCAACTAATTTCTATTGACAACTTATCTCCATTCAACCAAACATGTCCGGCGCTTGGTAGACAGGACCTACTACTGTCCTGGAGCTGAACTAAACTGCGAGGAGATAAGTCATTATGTTTCATGGCTTGAGGATCTTCATACTGTCAAGACAAATTTTCTTCCTGAACTTAGAAATATTAGTACTCAAACTGTGCGACCAATAGTGATGGTATTGAACTACGGTCACATCTATTTAGAAATGATGGTAAGATTTTTACTATTTGTCCTCAGTGCATCTTTTACATACATATTTTTTCTGCTAAACTATCATTGCTAAGTATATTAATTAAGTACTATACGATGTTCTTCAACAGGGACTCCCGATGACAGTTGTGCCTCAGGGGATCGAGACTAAATGTCGCATGTCAATTGTTAGCTTACGACCAAGATATCCTGCATTGCACATTAATGCATTCAGGATATCTACAAGCGATGAATGCTTAATAGTGAAAGATTGGAGGAAAATTGTTAACGATCGCAGAGAAGTACTAGGGGGTAGCAATGAGAAGCGCAGCCCAGATTAGGAGACAAGTTCATCGGCATGCTCCAGTTTGTTGAATCAGGAGAGTTATACATGTTCTATGCTATTTTACCAGAGAGAGAGTAGCTAGCAGGAGTGATTTAGCTAGTTCATGCTGCTCTTAGTACTTGTCCTTTCATGTCCGTGTTCTTCGTTCTGAACTTAAATGATTTGCTTTTGTGGTGTTATATATGAACGCTTATAATATCATGACAATCATGTTGAACTCGATGATATTTTTGCTTCTGGTAAGTGAATGTTTCTTCTTTAAGCTAGTAGTGCCGGTGGTGATTAGATATATAGCTAGCGGTAATGCATGACTATGATGATTAATATGATGATGATGATGATGAGTTATTATATCATTTAATGAAAGAAACCGCAGATTAGTTTCAGCTGGATGGATCCTACCTAAGTGATCAAGTATATGCCATATCCGTATATATATTATAGTTGATCAAGTATAATTAATATGGATATGGCATATACTTGATCACTTAGCTAGCTAGCTATCCAATGCATCCAGTCGAAACTAATCCGCGGTACTTTCACCTAATGATTTAACAACTCATTATAATGTAAAAAAATCACTAAACTAAATTGAAAACACAAAATTAAAGAAAAATAAAAAAACACCCAAACATTTAGTACCGTTTGGTGTTACCAACCGGTACTAATGCCCTACAGGCAAACGGGCCTGGCTCGTGCCACGTGGTGGCACTTTAGCGCCGGTTCGTGACGAACCGGTACTAAAGGGGGGGAGCTTTAGTCCCCACTCTTTAGTGCCGGTTGGCGAACCGGCACTAAAGGCCTTCACGAACCGGCACTAAAGGCCGGTTCTTCACAAGTGGTAGTAGCGAGGGGTATAAACCCGCGCTACTACTAAGTTGATAGTAGTAGCGATGGCTATAAACCCACACTGCTACTAACTACATGGTTTTTAAAGATCCCTGAAATCCCCATCTCCTCTCCCAAATCCTTCCTCTCCCCCGTCACTCTCCCCCTGATGTCTACTACACAACTTTACTCTTGTAGACACGTGTTGATCCTCCAAGCACAGAGTTTTGTAGGATAGTAGCAATTTTCCCTCAAGTGGATGACCTAAGGTTTATCAATCTGAGAGAGATGTAGGATGAATATAGTCTCTCTCAAGCAACCCTGCAATCAAATACAAGAAATCTCTTGTGTCCCCAACACACCGAATACAATGGCAAATTGTATAGGTGCACTAGTTCGGCGAAGAGATTGTGACAAAAGTGTAGTATGGATAGTAGATATGAGTTTTTGTAGTGCGAACAATAAAAAAAACAGCAAGGTAGTAGATAGTAAAACGGAGAACAAACGGTATTGCAATGATGTAAAATGAGGCCTAGGGTCCATACTTTCACTAGTGCAATCTCTCAACAGTGCAAATATAATTGGATCATATAACCATCCCTCAAAGTGCAAATAAGAATCACTCCAAAGTTCCTATCTAGCGGAGAACATAAGAATAAATTGTTTGTAGGGTACAATACCACCTCAAAGCTATTTTTTCCGTTCGATCTATTCAAGAGTTCGTGCTAAAATAAAACAAAGCTATTCTTTTCGTTCAATCTATCATAGAGTTCGTACTAAAATAAAATCAAAGCAAATTCATATTCATAATACTCAATCCAACACAAAGAACTTCAAAGAGTGCCCCAAGATTTCTACCGGAGAAACAAAGACAAGAACGTGCATCAACCACTATGCATAGATTACCTCAATGTCACCTCGGGAATCCGCGACTTGAGTGCCAAAACATATATCAAGTGAATCAATACGACACCCCATTGTCACCACGAGTATTCAATTGCAAGACATATATCAAGTGTTCTCAAATCCATAAAAGAATTCAATCCGATAACAACGAAATCTCAAAGGGAAAAACTCAATTCATCACAACAAGTGTAGAGAGGGGAGAAACACCATATGATCCATCTATGTTAACAAAGCCCATGATACAAGAGAGAGAGAGAGAGAGAGAGAGAGAGAGAGAGAGAAAACACATAGCTACTGGTACAAACCCTCAACCCCGAGGATGGACTACTCCCTCCTCATCGTGGTGGCCACCGGGATGATGAAGATGGCCACCGGTGATGATCTCCCCCTCCGGCAGGGTGCCGGAACGGGCTCCCGATTGGTATTCGGTGGCTACAGAGGCTTGCGGCGGCGAAACTTCCAATCTACGGCTACCCCGAAGGGTTTTGGAATATTTGAGAATTTATATGGCGAAGAGGCGGTTCAGGGGGCGCCCGAGGTGGGCAGCACCCCCCAGGGCGCGCCTGGGCCTCCTGGCGCGCCCTGGTGGGTGATGCCCCCTCGAGCAGCCCCCCTAGGTGCTTCCTTGGCCCACTGGTGGTCTTCTGGTCCATAACAAATCTCCAAAAAGTTACGCGGTGTTTGGACTCCGTTTGATATTGATTTCCTGCGATTAAAAAGCAAGCAAAAAATAGCAACTGGCACTGGGCACTGGGTCAATAGGTTAGTGCCAAAAAATGATATAAAGTTTTTTATAAAATGATTGTAAAGCATCAAAGCATGATAATATATTAGCATGAATACTTCATAAATTATAGATAGACGTATTTGTATCCCCAAGCTTAATTCCTACTCGTCCTTGAGTAGGATTTCTTTTTCTCCCAGCCGTTGATGGGCATGCGCTTTCAGCATGGGTCACATGCATGGACTTGTGCGCGTTTAGAAACAAATTAATTTATCAAAAAAAATCCAAAAACAAATTAATTACTAGTCCGTCTCATAATATAAGATGTTTATGCAAGCTGTTTTCGTGTCTTTTCTGTATGTCCCTAAAGGCATGTACAATGGGTTCAACACCTTGGTGCTGCCCCGGCCCTCCACATAGGCAAAATGAATTGAGGCATTCGGTCAGATTTTTAATCCCCCAATACAATAACGTGAAGCCA
>NC_041385.1:828515626-828524545 GCF_002162155.2 Triticum dicoccoides
CACACACACACACTCTCTCTCCAAACTATTCCCATCACAACTCATATGTACGCATCTTCTTCCCCCAAATGGCAATCCTCCTTAAAAAATCTACCAATCAATTGCTGCGAGAGAAGCATCAACCTCATGGCCACGATACCGAGCGCGCGCCGCCAGGCTGGACCTAGCTTTCGATATCGTGGTGCCAGCGATGGCGACCCCGACCTTGCACCTTCCGCCATGGCTACGCCACCGCGCTCGAGGTGCCGACTATGGCATCGTGGTCCACCTGGCTCACCCTATGCTCGCAAACTAGAGCGCTCATACTTCAGCGTTTGCCAAGTCCAGGAACTTTCTCCTTTCCCCATTCTCTTACCTTTTCTTGCTTTTTCGTCTGAAGAAGCGGTCTCCTCTGCAGAACCCGGTTGTGGTCTGCAAGCTATCACTTTAGCACCACACTGGCATCCGAGCCTAGCTGGCCTGCGGGGCTAACCATTGGTCATGGGATACGTAATAGTCAGATTCTACCATTAGTTTCCTTTCCTTTCTTTTTCATCATATGGTACTACTGTTTTTTTCATATAGTTTAGGATGACTTGTACAGATAGGCACTACTATTTGATTCCTCTTCACAAAGAAATGGCCTCCACGACTATGTCTAAGATCGCCCACACACAAAGGGCTAGAACATCAGTTGTTCCAACCGCAACACCATATGTAACATCAGCATCATCGTCGCCGCTGATGAGGAGCCGTCAGCAACATCTCGCTGCTCTGCTTTGCTTCTTACTTAACCCACGTATATGCTCAATCTTTTCAACGGTCCAACAAGATAATTGCCGGGCAGATTGATGTACAAGAAAAGTGTTGTGGGTATAACCACACGACAACACACCACACCACACCACATGTGAGGCGAATGCATGACCTTTAATCAGAGCTAGTGCGGGAGAAATAATGATTCAGTAAATAACACTGGGTACATGCTTTGGTTCATGATGAAAGATAGCGAAAACTTAGTTTTATTTCTATATGATCCACGGAATTTAACATGCTTTGATTCATGATCAAAATTCGATTCGCTTTAATGTTTTGAACAGAAAATACTTTGATAATTTTGGTTGCATAAATTTTATATAATTTTAGTTTCAATAATACTAGAGGTTTATAAAAGTTTTTTGAGTTGATTCCTTTTGCTATTGGAGGTTTATAAAAGCTTTTTAGTTGATTCTTTTTGCTATTGAAGGATATTATAGTTTTGTTTTAGTTGATCATAACAGAATATTTTAATCGATTATTTTTAGTTCATTCTTTTTGCTATTAGTTCATTCTTTCAGCTAAATGACACTTAAATTGAAAAGCACTACAAATGAACTCTCAAAAGGTTGAAAGTTGGCATGATATCATCATTTCACCTAAACTGGATGCTAAAGAGTTGAGAGGGTTACGACAAAAACTGGATGCACTTCGTGTACAAAACAGACAATCTCTTTGGAAGTATCAGGGTTTCGGACGAAAACTCATCTGTTACAAAGGGATTTCATTTGTTCGTGCAAACGTTGCAGGTCCTCCCGTGCCTCCGGTGTATCTTTTGTCTTCCCGTACACGCCCAAGAAGCCTAGCAGGTTCACGCAAAGGTTCTTCGTCGCGTGCATCACATTGATTAAAGAGCGGACCCCTAGGTCTTTCCAGTAGGGTAGGTCCCAAAATATAGATTTCTTCTTCCACATGGGTGCGCGTCCCTCAGCGTCATTCAGAACAGATAGTCTGTTGGGACCCTTTGCAAAGATTACTTTTAAATCATTGACCATAGCAAGTACGTGATCACAGGTACGCATGGCGGGCTTCTTCCGGTGATCTGCCTCGCCTTTGAAATGCTTGACTTTCTTTCGACATTGATGGTTAGTCGGAAGAAATTGACGATGCCCCAGGTACACATTCTTCTTGCATTTGTCCAGTTATATACTTTCGGTGTCATCTAAACAGTGCGTGCATGCGTGGTATCCCTTGTTTGTCTATCCTAAAAGGTTACAGAGATCAGGCCAATCTTTGATGGTTACAAATAGCAACGCATGCAGGTCATATTCCTCCTGTTTGTGCTCATCCCACACACGTACACCGTTTCCAATCCACAGCTATAAAAGTTCTTCAACTAATGGCCTTAGGTACACATCAATGTCGTTGCCGGGTTGCTTAGGGCCTTGGATGAGAACTGACATCATAATGAACTTCCGCTTCATGCATAGCCAAGGAGGAAGGTTATAGATACATAGAGTCACGGGTCAGTTTTTGTGATTGCTGCTTTGCTCCCCAAAAGGATTAATGCCATCCGCACGTAAACCAAACCATACGTTCCTTGCGTCACCTGTAAACTCCTCCCAGTATTTTCTCTTGATTTTTCTCCACTGCGACCCGTCAGCGGGTGCTCTCAACTTCCCGTCTTTCTTACGGTCCTCTCTGTGCCATTGCATCAACTTGGCATGCTCTTTGTTTCTGAACAGGCGTTTCAACCGTGGTATTATAGGAGCATACCACATCACCTTGGCGGGAACCCTCTTCCTGGGGCGCTCGCCGTCAACATTATCATATCGTTTGATCTTATACCGCAATGCACCGCATACCGGGCATGGGTTCAAATCCTTGTACGCACCGCGGTAGAGGATGAAGTTATTAGGGCATGCATGTATCTTCTGCACCTCCAATCCTAGAGGGCATAGAACCTTCTTTGCTGCATACGTACCGTCGGACAATTTGGTTATCCTTTGGAAGCTTCTTATTCAATATTTTCAGTAGCTTCTCAAATCCTTTGTCAGACACACCATTCTCTGCCTTCCACTGCAGCAATTCCAGTACGGTACCGAGCTTTGTGTTGCCATCTTCGCAATTGGGGTACAAAACTTTTATGTGAACCTCTAACATGCGATTTAACTTTAGCTTCTCCTTTTGACTTTCGCACTGTCTCATTGCATCAACAATGACCCGGCGGAGATTGTCACTGGGCACATCGTCTGGTTCCTCTTGATCTTCAAAAACTTCCCCTGTTGCAGCATCACCGTATTCAGGGGGCACATAGTTGTCATCTTCCTCTTCTTCTTCGTTGTCTTCCATCATAACCCCTATTTCTCTGTGCTTGGTCCAAACATTATAGTGTGACATGAAACCCTTATAAAGCAGGTGGGTGTGAAGGGTTTTCGAGTGAGAGTAAGACTTCGTATTACCACATATAGGGCATGGACAACACATAAAACCATTCTGCTTGTTTGCCTCATCCACTTCGAGAAAATTATGCACGCCCTTCATGTACTGGGAGGTGTGTCTGTCACCGTACATCCATTGCTGGTTCATCTGCGTGCATATTATATATAATTAAGTGTGTCAAAAACCATTACAGAACATCATGAATAGATAAGTGACCAAATTAATAGAAGTTCAGCATAATAATAAAAGCAAAGTACATACATAGTTCTCATTGAACAACATATAGCTCTCCAGAGCGTCTAATTAAACCATACATTGAAACTATGTAAAACATTTCAATGCAACAACAAATGCAATCATAATCGCAACCAAGGTAACAATTGATCCAACGACATAATGATACCAAGCCTCGGTATGAATGATATATCTTGTAATATTTCTAATCTTCAAGCGCATTGCATCCATCTTGATCTTGTGATCATCGACGACATCCGCAACATGCAACTCCAATATCATCTTCTCCTCCTCAATTTTTTTATTTTTTCCTTCAAGTAACTGTTTTCTTCTTCAACTAAATTTAACCTCTCGACAATAGGGTCGGTTGGAATTTCCGGTTCACATACCTCCTAGATAAATAAAATATATTTCACATTGGTCGGCAAAATTGTCATAAACAATAAATGAACCAAATAGTTATAAAGATAATGTATGTCACATCTGAATCTTAGACAAGACGAGGGCCGACGGGGGCGGATACCAAAACCATCGCACTATATAATAAGAAGCAATAATAGAAGTAAGAAAATTATACAAGTATCTATCTAAACATACAAGTAAGATTTTTTTTCCTTTCATAAAGAAGATAAGAACAAGAGGCTCACCACGGTGGTGCCGGCGACGAGATCGGCGTGGGCGATCGACGGCGGTGAAGACGGGGACGGGGCGTGACGGACCGCTAAACCTAGACAAATATTGAGGAAAATGGAGCTTGGAGGTCGAGCTTGGAGAGGAGAAAGCTTAAGTAGTGTGGCTCGGGCATTTCATCAAACACCTCATGTGCATAGGAGGTGAGCTAGAGCTCCACAAAGCCCTCCCCTCACCGGCCAAAAAAAAGAGCAGTGTGGAGTGCTCTGCTCGCCGGCGAGGGGGTATATATAGGCACATCATTGGTCCCGGTTCGTGGCTGGAACTGGGACTAAAGGACACCCTTTGGTCCCGGTTCAAGCCACCAACCGGGACCAATGGTGGGGGCCAAGAGCGAGGCACATTAGTCCCGGTTCGATCCTCGAACCGGGACCAAAGGTGCCAGTGAACCAGGACCAATGCCCCACGATGGCCCGGCCGGCCCCCTGGCCTCACGAACCGGGACCTATGCCACCATGGGTCCTGGTTCTGGGCTGAACCGGGACTAATGGGCTGGCCCGGCCTGAACCAAAGCCATGTTTTCTACTAGTGGGTAGAAGGTATACCCAATTGTTTCCTTAGGGTATCCTATGAAGACGCAGTTCTCCGATTTGGGTTCGAGCTTATCAGGCTGAAGCCTTTTGACATAAGCATCGCATCCTCAAACTTTAAGAAACGACAACTTAGGTTTATTACCAAACCACAATTCATACGGTGTCGTCTCAACGGATTTTGACGGTACCCTATTTAATGTGAATACAGCTGTCTCTAATGCATAACCCCAAAACGATAGTGGTAAATCGGTAAGAGACATTATAGATTGCACCATATCTAATAAAGTACGGTTACAACGTTCAAACACACAATTACGATGTGATGTTCCAGGTGGCGTGAGTTGTGAAACTATTCCACATTGCTTTAAATGAAGGCCAAACTCGTAACTAAAATATTCACCTCCACAATCATATTGTAGAAACTTTATTTATGATGATTCTCCACTTCACTATGAAATTCTTTGAACTTTTCAAATGTTTCAGATTTGTGTTTCATTAAGTAGATATACCCATATATGCTCAAATCATCTGTGAAGGTCAGAAAATAACGATACCCGCCATGAGCCTCAACACTCATCGGACTGCATACATTGGTATGTATTATTTCCAGTAAGTCATTGGCTCGTTCCATTGTTCCGGAGAACGGAGTTTTAGTCATCTTGCCCATGAGGCATTGTTCGCAAGTATCAAATGATTCATAAGCAAGTGATTCGAAAAGTCCATCTGCATGGAGTTTCTTCATGCGCTTTACACCAATATGACCTAAACGGCAGTGCCACAAATATGTTGCACTATCATTATCAACTTTCCATCTTTTGGCATCAACATTATGAATATGTGTATCACCACGATCGAGATTCAATAGAAATAGGCCTCTCTTCAAGTGCATGACTATAAAAGATATTACTCATATAAATAGAACAACCATTATTCTCTGATTTAAATGAATAACTGTCTGGCACTAAACAAGATCAAGATATAATGTTCATGCTCAACGCTAGCACCAAATAACAACTATTAAGGTCTAAAACTAATCCCGAAGGTAGATGTAGAGGTAGCGTGCCGACGGCGATCACATCGACCTTGGAACCATTCCCGACGCGCATCATCACCTCGTCCTTAGCCAATCTTCGTTTAATCGTAGTCCCTGTTTCGAGTTATAAATATGAGCAACCGAACCGGTATAAAATACCCAAGCACTACTACGAGAATTAGTAAGGTACACATCGGTAACATGTATATCAAATATACCTTTGTTCACTTTACCATCCTTCTTATCAGCCAAATACTTGGGGCAGTTCCGCTTCCAGTGATCAGTCCCTTTGTAGTAGAAGCACGCAGTTTGAAGGTTGAAGGTTGGGTCCAGCTTTGGGTTTCTTCTCGGGAGTGGCAACTTGATTGGCATTCTTCTTGAAGTTCCCCTTCTTTCCCTTGCTCTTTTTATTGAAACTAGTGGTCTTGTTAACCATCAACACTTGATGCTCCTTCTTGATTTCTACCTCAGCAACTTTGAGCATTGCAAAGAGCTTGGGAATAGTCTTTTCCATCCCTTGCATATTATAGTTTGTCATGAAGCCTTTGTAGCTTGGTGGAAGTGATTGAAGAACTCTGTCAATGACACAATCATCTGGGAGATTAACTCCCAGCTGAGTCAAGTGATTATGATACCCAGACATTCTGAGTATGTGTTCACTGATAGAACTGTTCTCCTCCATCATGCAGCTATAGAACTTGTTGAAGACTTCATATCTCTCAACTCCTGGAACATCTCATATGGTCCATGACATTCAAAACGTCTTTGAAGTCATGATTCTAAGCCGTAAAGCATGGCACACTGAACTATCAAGTAGTCATCAGATCGAGCTTGCCAAACGTTCATAACATCAGCATTTGCTCCTGTAGCAGGCCTTTCACCTAGCGGTGCATCAAGGACATAATTCTTCTGTGCAGCAATGAGGATCCTCAAGTTACGGACCCAGTCCATGTAGTTTCTACCATCATCTTTCAACTTAGCTTTCTCTAGGAATGCATTAAAATTCAAGGGAACGGTAGGACAGTCCATTGATCTACAACATAGATATGCAAAAACTATCAGGACTTAGTTCATAATAAATTAAGTTCAATTATTCATAATACTTAAGAACTCCCACTTAGATTGACATCCCTCAAGTCATATAAATGATACGTGATCCAAATCAACTAAACCATGTCCGATCATCACGTGAGATGGAGTAGTCATCAATGGTGAACATATCTATGTTGATCATATCTACTATATGATTCAAGTTCGACCTTTTGGTCTCCAGTGTTCCGAGGCCATGTCTGTACATGCTCGGCTCGTCAAGTTTAACCCGAGTATTCCGCATGTGCAAAACTGGCTTGCACCCGTTGTATGTGAACATAGATCCTATCACACCCGATCATCACGTGGTGTCTCAGCACGAAGAACTTTCGCACCGGTGCATACTCGGGGAGAACACTTATACCTTGATATTTAGTTAAAGGATCATCTTATAATGCTACTGTTGGGTAACGTAGCAGAAATTCAAAATTTTCTACACATCACCAAGATCAATCTATGGAGTAATCTAGCAACGAGGGGAAGGGGAGTGCATCTACATACCCTTGTAGATCGCTAAGAGGAAGCGTTACAAGAACGCGGATGAAGGAGTCGTACTCGTAGCGATTCAGATCGCGGTTGGTTCCGGTCTAAGCGCCGAACAACGGCGCCTCCGCGTTCAACACACGTGCAGCCCGGTGGCGTCTCCCATGCCTTGATCCAGCAAGGAGAGAGGGAGAGGTTGGGGAAGACTCCGTCCAGCAGCAGCACGACGGCGTGGTGGTGGTGGAGGAGCGTGGTACTCCAGCAGGGCTTCGCCAAGCACTACGAGAGACGAGGGAGAGAGGTAGGGCTGCGCCTTGGGAGAGAGAGTCTCATGTGTTGGGCAGCCCCAAAACCTCCACTATATATAGGGGGAAGGGAGAGGGGGAGGCGCCCTAGGGTTTCCCCTGGGGGGGCGGCGGCCAGGGCAGATGGGATCTCCCCTTTGGGTGACTTGGCCCCCAAGCCAGGAGGTGGGAACCCTAGATGGGGCGCCCCAAACCCCCTGGTCACGTGGGAATACGTGAGGGTGGCGCACAGCCCCTTAGTGGGCTGGTTTGCCCCCTCCCCTTGCCCCATGAAGCCCCCCCAACACTTGCCGGGGCTCCCAAAACACCTTTCGGTCATGCTGGTCATCACCCGGTACCTCCGGAACACTTCCGGACTCCAAAACCCTTCGTCCAATATATCAATCTTCACCTCCGGACCATTCCGGGACTCCTCGTAACGTCCGGGATCTCATCCGGGACTCCGAACAACATTCGGTAACCACGTACATACCTTCCCTATAACCCTATGTAACGCCCGGATAATCATGCTACAGTAAAACTCTCCTAATGATGCCATGTCATCTGCGATTACTATTACTAATCTCGGATTAATTCGAAACCGCGTCAAATTCAAATTCAAATTAATGTCAAACGGCATAGTTTCAAAAACATTAAACAAAAATGTTCGGTGGGTGCCAAATATTGCAATGGAAATTATGGTGAATTAAACACATTTTTATAAAATGCATAAATACTTTAAATTGAATTTAAACAGAAAAGAAATAACAAAGAAAATACAAAAGGAAAAAAGCAAAACAAAAAACAAAAAAAGGAAACCCCCCTGGGCCGTGGCCCAACTGGGCCAAACCCCCCAGGCCCAGCCGGCCGGCCCACCCCGCGCTCCTTAACCCCCCACTCCTCACCCGGTCCATCCACCGACACCCACACCCTCCTCGAAAATATCTCGACCCCTCCCCTCTCTCCCCCGATTGGATCGGGATCGAGAGGAGGAGGACCCCGACGCTGCGCCCCGTCGCCGTCCGTCGCCGCCAGGACCGTGCCGCCGCCCGGAGCTCGCCGCCCCACGCCAGGACGCCGCCACCTCGCCGTCCTTCCTCCACTCCGTCGCTCGTCCCCGTCGGCCTCCCCAAACTTCCCCGAGCCCGCTGCCCGTTCCCTACTCCCCCTTGTGAGCACCTCCCCTCCTCTCTGTTCCGCACTCCGTCCCGCCCGCGGTCACCGCCCCGGCCACGCCCGATGCGTGCTCGCCGCGCATGCACGCTCCCCTCTTCCCCCTTCCCGCCCCCCCTGTCCGCCTTGGCCGGCGCTCTCCTCCGCCCCGACCGGTGCCCGGGGCCAACCGGGGGATCACCCGCGCCCACCTCCCCTGCTCTTGCGCTCGTCGCCCGGGGCC
>NC_041385.1:828524933-828543747 GCF_002162155.2 Triticum dicoccoides
TGCGTGGCCTCCCCACATGCGCAACCCGCTTCCCCCGGCCTCCCGCACGGCCTGCTGACCCTGGCCGCCGGCGCCTCGCCGGGTCACGGCCTCGCCCACCCACGCCCGAGCGAACTACGCTCCGTTGGGTCAGCCCCAACGGGCGCCCGTGCCTGATAACCCCCGTCGCCCTGCCGGGCTACGCCCGCACCCCGTACCCAGCACCCGCTAGGCCCTCTGGGGCCAATGACATGGGGGCCCCAACCCCAGAACGATTATAAAAAAAAGAGTTAAATAAAAAAAATATAATAATAAAAATAAATAAATATTAATTAATTAAGGAATTAAGGAATTAATTAACTTAATTAATTTTGATTAATTAAACTAATTAAATAGCTAAACTAATTAAACTGTTAGATAACTAATTAATTAGTATGACAGTGGGGTCCACACCCCTAATTAATACTAATTAGGTTAATGAAAATGTTTAATTATATGTGTCACTAACCAGTGGGACTCACTGGTCAGGTTGACTAAGTCAACTCTGTTGACTGTTGATGTCAGCATGACATCATGCTGATGTCATTAATCTATTTTTCGAGTTAATTTAAATAATTAAATAAATCCCAGAAATTAATAAAATCTGTAGAAAATCATATCTTTTAATCCGTAACTTGGATTAAAATATTTTCAACATGAAAGTTGCTAAGAAAGACGAGACGAATCCGGATACGCATCCCGTTCGTCCGCCACACATCCCTAGCATAGAAAACATGCAACTTTCCCCCTTCGCTTCATCTGTCTGAAAACGCAAAACACCGGGGATACTTTTCCGGATGTTTCCCCCCTTCGTCGGTACCACCTACTACTGCGTTAGGTCACCTCTAGCACCGCGTATTGCCATGCTACGCTTTGTGATACTTTGATTGCTTTGTTATTTATTATGTTCCCCCTCCGTTACTTCTTTCCGGTAGACCCCGAGGCTGCCGACGACCCCCCAGTTCGACTACGGTGTTGACGACCCTTACTTCTTGCCAGAGCAACCAGGCAAGCCCCCCCCCCTTGATCACCAGATATCGCCTATTCTCCTCTATATTGCTTGCATTAGAGTAGTGTAGCATGTTACTGCTTTCCGTTAATCCTATTCTGATGCATAGCCTGTCATTGTTGCTACAGTCATTGATACCTTACCCGCAATCCTAAATGCTTAGTATAGGATGCTAGTTTATCATCATTGGCCCTACATTCTTGTCAGTCTGCCTTCCTATACTATTGGGCCGTGATCACTCGGGAGGTGATCACAGGTATATACTATACATACATACATACTGTACAGATGGTGACTAAAGTCGGGTCAGTTCGATGAGTACCCGCAAGTGATTCTGATGAGGGGGCTGAAAGGACAGGTGGCTCCATCCCGGTAGAGGTGGGCCTGGGTTCCCGACGGCCCCCGACTGTTACTTTGTGGCGGAGCGACAGGGCAGGTTGAGACCACCTAGGAAACAGGTGGGCCTGGTCCTGTTCGGCGTTCGCGGATACTTAACACGCTTAACGAGATCTTGGTATTTGATCTGAGTCTGGCCATTTGGTCTATACGCACTAACCATCTACGCAGGAGTAGTTATGGGTATCCCGGCTTCGTGGTATTAGCCGAAGCCTTCTTGACGTCAGCGACGGAGCGGCGCGCGCCGGATTGGACTGCGTTAACGCAACTTCCTTTGTAATGGAGGTTGCTAGGTCTGCTTCCGGCCGCCCTCGCAACGTGCAGGTGAGCAATGGGCGATGGGCCCAGACCCCTGCGCGCATAGGATTTAGACCGGCGAGCTGACCTCTCTGTTGTGCCTAGGTGGGGCTGCGACGTGTTGATCTTCCGAGGCCGGGCATGACCCAAGAAAGTGTGTCCGGCCAAATGGGATCAAGCGTGTTGGGTTATGTGGTGCACCCCTCCAGGGAAATTAATCTATTCGAATAGTCGTGATCTTCGGTAACAGGACGACTTGGAGTTGTACCTTGACCTTATGACAACTAGAACCGGATACTTAATAAAACACACCCTTCCAAGTTCCACAGACAACCCAGTGATCGCTTTTCCACAGGGCGACGAGGGGAGGATCGCCGGGTAGGATTATGCTATGCGATGCTACTGGAGATGCTACTTGGATATGCTACTTGGAGGACTTCAATCTACTCTCTTCTACATGCTGCAAGACGGAGGCTGCCAGAAGCGTAGTCTTCGATAGGACTAGCTATCCCCCTCTTATTCTGGCATTCTGCAGTTCAGTCCACTGATATGGCCTCCTTACACATATACCCATGCATATGTAGTGTAGTTCCTTGCTTGCGAGTACTTTGGATGAGTACTCACGGTTGCTTTCTCCTCCCTTTTCCCCCCTTTCCTTTCTTTCTGGTTGTCGCAACCAGATGCTGGGGTCCAGGAGCCAGATGCTACCGTCGACGACGACTCCTACTACTGGAGGTGCCTACTACTACGTGCAGGCCGCTGACGACGACCAGGAGTAGTTAGGAGGATCCCAGGCAGGAGGCCTGCGCCTCTTTCGATCTGTATCCCAGTTTGTGGTAGCCATCTTATGGCAACTTGTTTAAATTATGTCTGTACTCAGATATTGTTGCTTCTGCTGACTCGTCTATGATCGAGCACTTGTATTCGAGCCCTCGAGGCCCCTGGCTTGTATTATGATGCTTGTATGACTTATTTTATTTGTAGAGTTGTGTTGTGATATCTTTCCATGAGTCCCTGATCTTGATCGTACATGTTTGCGTGTATGATTAGTGTACGGTTGAATCGGGGGCATCACACCCTAGCGTCATCGAACCTTAAGTGTGTAGACCCTACGAGTTCGGGAACCATGCAGACATGACTGAGACATCTCTCTGGTCAATAACCAACAGCGGGATCTGGATACCCATGTTGGCTCCCACATGTTCCACGATGATCTCATCGGATGAACCACGATGTCAAGGATTCAATCAATCCCATATACAATTCCCTTTGTCTACCGGTATAGTACTTGCCCGAGATTCGATCGTCGGTATGCCGATACCTTGTTCAATCTCGTTACCGGCAAGTCTCTTTACTCATTCCGTAACACATCATCCCGTGATCAACTCCTTTATCACATTGTGCACATTATGATGATGTCCTACCGAGTGGGCCCAGAGATACATCTCCGTCACATGGAGTGACAAATCCCAGTCTCGATTCGTGCCAACCCAACAGACACTTTCGGAGATACCCGTAGTGTACCTTTATAGACACCCAGTTACGTTGTGACGTTTGGTACACCCAAAGCATTCCTACGGTATCCGGGAGTTGCACAATCTCATGGTCTAAGGAAAAGATACTTGACATTTAGAAAAGCTTTAGCATACGAACTACACGATCTTGTGCTAGGCTTAGGATTGGGTCTTGTCCATCACATCATTCTCCTAATGATGTGATCCCGTTATCAATGACATCCAATGTCCATGGTCAGGAAACCATGACCATCTGTTGATCAACGAGCTAGTCAACTAGAGGCTCACTAGGGACATGTTGTGGTCTATGTATTCACACATGTATTGCGGTTTCCGGTCAATACAATTATAGCATGAATAATAGACAATTATCATGACCAAGGAAATACAATAATAACCATTTTATTATTGCCTCTAGGGAATATTTCCAACAGTCTCCCACTTGCACTAGAGTTGATAATCTAGTTCACATCACTATGTGATTGTAATGAATCAACACCCATGGGGTTTGATCATATCTCGCTCGTGAGAGAGGTTATTAGTCAACGGATCTAAACCTTTCAGATCTGTGTGTGCTTTCCAAATATCTATGTCATCCCCTAGATGCAGCTACCACGCTCTATTTGGAGCTATTCCAAACAACTGTTATACTATATGAATCCGGTTTACTACTTAGAATAATCCGGATTAGTGTCAAAGTTTGCATCGGCGTAACCCTTTACGATGAACTCTTTTACCACCTCCATAATCGAGAAAATTCCTTAGTCCACTAGTTACTAAGGATATATTTGACCGCTGTCTTGTTATCCATTCCTGGATCATTCTTGTACCCCTTGACTGACTCATGGCAAGGCACACTTCAGGTGCGGTACACAGCATAGCATACTATAGAGCCTACGTCTGAAGCATAGGGGACGACCTTCATCCTTTCTCTCTCTTCTGCCGTGGTCATGTCTTGAGTCTTACTCAATACTCACACCTTATAACACAGCCAAGAACTCCTTCTTTGCTGATCTATTTTGAACTCCTTCAAAATCTTGTCACGGTATGTATTCATTTGAAAGTACTATTAAGCGTTTTGATCTATCCTTATAGATCTTGATGCTCAATGTTCAAGTAGCTTAATCCAGGTTTTCCATTGAAAAACACTTTTCAAATAACCCTATATGCCTTCCAGAAATTCTACATCATTTCCGATCAACAATATGTCAACAACATATACTCATTAGAAATGCTATAGTGCTCCCACTCACTTCTTTGGAAATACAAGTTTCTCATAAACTTTGTATAAACCCAAAATCTTTGATCATCTCATCAAAGCGTATATTCCAACTCCGAGATGCTTACTCCAGTCCTTAGAAGGATTGCTGGAGTTTTACACACTTGTTAGCATCTTTCAGGATTGACAAAACCTTCTGGTTGTATCACATACAACCTTTCCTCAATAATATCATCGAGGAAACAATGTTTTGACATCCTATCTGCAAGATTTCATAAATCATGCAGTAATTGCTAATATAATTCCAACAGACTCTTTAGCATCGCTATGAGTGAGAAAGTCTCATCGCAGTCAACTCCTTGAACTTGTCGGGAAACATCTTATCGACAAGTCGAGCTTTCTTAATGGTGACACTTACCATCATTGTCCGTCTTCCTTTTAAAATCCATCTGTACTCAACAGCCTTACGACCATCGAGTAGTTCTGCCAAAGTCTACACTTTGTTTTCATACATGGATCCTCTCTTGGATTTTATGGCCTCGAGCCATTCATCGGAATCCGGGCCCACCATCACTTCTCCATAGCTCGTAGGTTCATTGTTGTCTAGCAACATGACCTCCAAGATAGGATTACCGTACCACTCTGAAGTAGTACGCATCCTTGTCGACCTACGAGGTTTGATAGTGACTTGATCCAAAGTTTCATGATCACTATCATCAGCTTCCACTTCAATTGGTGTAGGTGCCACATGAACAACTTCCTGTGCCCTTCTACACACTGGTTGAAGTGATGGTTCAATAACCTCATCAAGTCTCCACCATCCTCCCACTTAATTCTTTCGAGAGAAACTTTTCCTTGAGAAAGGACCCATTTCTAGAAACAATTACTTTTTCTTCCGGATCTGAATTAGGAGGTATACCCAACTGTTTTGGGTGTCCTATGAAGATGCATTTATCCTCTTGGGGTTCGAGCTTATCAGCATGAAACTTTTTCAGATAAGCATCGCAGCCCCAAACTTTCAAGAAACGACAACTTAGGTTACTCTAAACCGTAGTTCACACGGTGTCATCTCAACGGAATTACATGGTGCCCTATTTAAAGTGAATGTGGTTGTTTCTAATGCCTAACCCATGAATGATAGTGGTAATTCGATAAGAGACATCATGGTATGCACCATATCCAATAGGGTGCAACTATGATGTTTGGACACACCATCACACTATGGTGTTCCAGGCGGTATTAGTTGTGAAACAATTTCCACAAGGTCTTAATTGTGTACCAAACTCGTAACTCAGATATTCATCTCTATGATCATATCATAGACATTTTATCCTCTTGTCACGAAGATCTTAAACTTCACTCTGAAATTATTTGAACCTTTCAATAATTCAGACTTGTGTTTCATCAAGTAAATATACTCAGCATCTACTCAAATCATCTGTGAAGTAAGAACATAACGATATCCACTGTGTGCCTCGGCACTCATTGGACAACACACATCAAAATGTATTACTTCCAACAAGTTGCTATCTTGTTCCATCTTACTGAAAATGAGGCTTTTCAGTCATCTTGCCCATGTGGTATGATGTGCATGTCTCAAGTGATTAAAAATCAAGTGAGTCCAAACGATCCATCTGCATGGAGTTTCTTCATGCGTACATATCAATAGACATGGTTCGCATGTCTCAAACTTTTCAAAAAACGAGTGAGTCGAAAGATCCATCAACATGGAGCTTCTTCATGCGTTTTATACCAATATGACTTACATGGCAGTGCCACAAGTAGGTGGTACTATCATTACTATCTTATATCTTTTGGCATGAACATGTGTATCACTACGATCGAGATTCAATAAACCATTCATTTTAGGTGCAAGACCATTGAAGGTTTTATTCAAATAAACAGAGTAACCATTATTGTCCTTAAACAAATAACCGTATTGCGATAGACAAAATCCAATCATGTCTATGCTCAACGCAAACACCAAATAACAATTATTTAGGTTTATCATCAATCTCGATGGTAGAGGGAGTATGCGATGCTTGATCTCATCAAGCTTGGAAACACTTCCAACACATATCGTCATCTCACCTTTAGCTAGTCTCCGTTTATTCCGTAGCCATTTATTTTGAGTTACTAACACTTAGCAACCGAACCGGTATCTTAATACCCTGGTGCTACTAGGAGCACTAGTAAAGTACACATTTAATTCAATGTATATCCAATATACTTCTGTCAACCGTGCCATCCTTCTCATCTACCAAGTATCTAGGGTAGTTCTGCTTCAGTCACTGTTCCCTCATTACAGAAGCACTTAGTCTCGGGTTTGGGTTTAACCCTGGCTTTCTTCACTGGTGCAGCAACTGATTTGCCGTTTCATGAAGTACCCCTTCTTGCCCTTGCCCTTCTTGAAACTAGTGGTTTCACTAACCATCAACGATTGATGCTTCTTCTTGATTTCTACTTTTGCCGTGTCAAACATCGTGAATATTTCAAGGATCATCATATCTATCCCTGATATGTTATAGTTCATCACGAAGCTCTAGTAACTTGGTGGCAATGACTTTGGAGAAACATCACTATCTCATCTGGAAGATTAACTCCCACTCGATTCAAGTGATTGTTGTACCCAGACAATCTGAGTACAAGTTCAACGATTGAGCTTTTCTCCCTTAGTTTGTAGGCCAAGAAGCTTGTCGGAGGTCTTATACCTCTTGACGTGGGCACGCGCCTGAAATCCCAATTTCAGCTCCTGGAACATCTCATATGTTCTGCGACATTTCAAAAATGTCTTCGGTGCCTCAATTCTAAACCATTTAACATTACCCACTGAACTATCACGTAGTCATCAAAATGTATATGTCAGATGTTTGCAACATCCAAAAACGACGTTCGAGGTTCAGCACACCGAGCGGTGCATTAAGGACATAAGCCTTCTACGCAGCAATGAGGACAATCCTCAATTTACGGACCCAGTCCGCATAATTGCTACTATCAACTTTCAACTATATTTTCTCTAGGAACATATCTAAAACAATAGAATTAAAGCACGAGCTATGACATAATTTGCAAAGACCTTTTGACTATGTTCAGGATAATTAAGTTCATCTAATGAAATCCCACTCAGATAGACATCCTTCTAGTCATATAAGTGATACATGATCTGAGTCAACTAGGCCGTGTCCGATCATCACGTGAGACGGACTAGTCATCATCGGTGAACATCTTCATGTTGATCGCATCTACTATACGACTCATGTTCGACCTTTCGCTCTCTTGTGTTCCAAGGCCATGTCTGTACAAGCTAGGCTCGTCAAGTCAACCTAAGTGTTTCGCGTGTGTAAATCTAGCTTACACCCGTTGTATGTGAACGTTAGAATCTATCACACCCGATCATCGCGTGGTGCTTTGAAACAACGAACTTTCGCAACGGTGCACAGTTAGGGGGAACACTTTCTTGAAATTATTATGAGGGATCATCTTATTTACTACCGTTGTTCTAAGCATATAAGATGCATAAACATGATAAACATCACATGCAATCAAAAAGTGACATGATATGGCCAATATCATTTTGCTCCTTTTGATCTCCATCTTCGGGGCTCCATGATCATCATTGTCACCAGCATGACACCATGATCTCCATCATCGTGTCTCCATGAAGTTGTCTCGCCAACTTATTACTTCTACTACTATGGCTAACGGTTTAGCAAAGAAGTAAAGTAATTACATGGCGTTATTCAGTGACACGCAGGTCATACAATAAATTAATACAAGTCCTATGGCTCCTGCCGGTTGTCATACTCATCGACATGCAAGTCATGATTCCTATTACAAGAACATGATCAATCTCATACATCACATATCATTCATCACATTCTTTTGTCCATATCACATCACATAGCATACCCTGCAAAAACAAGTTAGACGTCCTCTAATTGTTGTTTGCATGTTTTACGTGGCTGCTATGGGTTTCTAGCAAGAACGTTTCTTACCTACGCAAAAGCTACAACGTGATATGCCAATTGCTATTTACCCTTCATCAGGACCCTTTTCATCGAATCCGATCCGACTAAAGTGGGAGATACTGGCACCCGCTAGCCACCTTATGCAACAAGTGCATGTCAGTCGGTGGAACCTGTCTCACGTAAGAGTACGTGTAAGGTCGGTCCGGGCCGCTTCATCCCACAATGCCGCCGAATCAAGATAAGACTAGTAACGGTAAGCAAATTGAACAAATCATCGCCCACAACTACTTTGTGTTCTACTCGTGCATAGAATCTACGCATAGACCTAGCTCATGATGCCACTGTTGGGTAACGTAGCAGAAATTCAAAATTTTCTACGCATCACCAAGATCAATCTATGGAGTAATCTAGCAACGAGGGGAAGGGGAGTGCATCTACATACCCTTGTAGACCGCTAAGCAGAAGCGTTACAAGAACGCGGATGAAGGAGTCATACTCGTAGCAATTCAGATCGCGGTTGGTTCCGATCTAAGCGTCGAACAATGACGCCTCTGCGTTCAACACACGTGCAGCCCGGTGACGTCTCCCATGCCTTGATCCAGCAAGGAGAGAGGGAGAGGTTGGGGAAGACTCCGTCCAGCAGCAACACGACGGCGTGGTGGTGGTGGAGGAGCGCGGTACTCCAGCAGGGCTTCGCGAAGCACTACGAGAGACGAGGAGGGAGAGAGGTAGGGCTGCGTGCTACCTCTTGAGCACTGCGTTGGATTTCCCCGAAGAGGAGAGGATGATGCAGTAAAGTAGCGTAAGTATTTCCCTCAGTTTTTGAGAACCAAGGTATCAATCCAGTAGGAGATCACACACAAGTTCCTCGTACCTACACAAAACGATAGCAACTCGCAACCAACGCTTAGGGGTTGTCAATCCCTTCACAGTCACTTACGAGAGTGAGATCTGATAGAGATAATATTTTTGGTATTTTTGATAGATAGATGCAAAGTAAAAAGTAAAAGGCAAAATAAAACAAAGCAAGTAAATAAAGTAATGGACATTGATATGATGAGAATAGACCCGGGGGCCATAGTTTTCACTAGTGGCTTCTCTCAAGAGCATAAGTATTCTATGGTGGGTGAACAAATTACTGTTGAGCAATTGATAGAAAAGCGAATAATTATGAGATTATCTAGGTATGATCATGTATATAGGCATCACGTCCAAAACAAGTAGATCGAAACGATTCTGCATCTACTACTATTACTCCACTCATCGACCGCGATCCAGCATGCATCTAGAGTATTAAGTAAAACAGAGTAACGTTGTAAGCAAGATGACATGATGTAGAGGGATAAATTCATGCAATATGATAAGAACCCCATCTTGTGATCCTCGATGGCAACAATACTATACGTGCTTTGCAACTCTTTCTGTCACTGAGTAAGGTCACCGCAAGATTGAACCCAAAGCTAAACACTTCTCCCATTGCAAGAACTACCAATCTAGTTGGCCAAACCACAAAGATAATTCGAAGAGACTTGCAAAGATAACTCAATCATACATAAAAGAATCTAGAGAAGAATCAAATATTGTTCATAGATAAGCTGGATCATAAACCCACAATTCATCGATCTCAACAAACACATCGCAAAAATAAGATTACATCGAATAGATCTCCACAAGAGAGGGGGAGAACATTGTATTGAGTCCAAAAAGAGAGAAGAAGCCATCTAGCTAATAACTATGGACCCGAAGGTCTGAAGTAAACTACTGACACTTCATCGGAGAGGCTATGGTGTTGATGTAGAAGCCCTCCGTGGTAGATGCCCTCTCCGACGGAGCTCCAGAACACGCCCCAAGATGGGATCTCGCGGATACAGAAGGTTGCGGCGGTGGAATTAGGTTTTTGGCTCCGTATCTGATCTGAAGGGGGTACGTAGATATATATATAGGAGGAAGGAGTACATCGGTGGAGCTCCGAGGGGCCCACGAGGTAGGGGGGCGCGCCCAGGGGGGCGCCCTCCACCCTCGTGGCCTCCTCGGAAACTTCTTGGAGTAGGGTCCAAGTCTCCTGGATCACATTCGGTTGGAAAATCACGTTCCCGAAGGTTTTATTCCGTTTGGACTCCGTTTGATATTCTGTTTCTTCGAAACACTGAAATAGGCAAAAAACAGCAATTCTGGGCTGGGCCTCCGGTTAATAGGTTAGTCCCAAAAATAATATAAAAGTGGAAAATAAAGTCCAATATAGTCCAAAACAGTAGACAAAGTAGCATTGAGTAATCAAAAATTATAAATACGTTGGAGACGTATCAAGCATCCCCAAGCTTAATTCCTGCTCATCCTTGAGTAGGTAAATGATAAAAAAGAATTTTTGATGCAGAGTGATACTTTGGCATAATTTCAATGTAAATCTTCTTAATTGTGACATGAATATTCAGATCCGAAAGATTCAAGACAAAAGTTCATTAACATAAAAGTAATAATACTTCAAGCATACTAATCAAAGCAATCATGTCTTCTCAAAATAGCATGGTTAAAGAAAGTTATCCCTACAAAATCATATAGTCTGGCTATGCTCTATCTTCATCACACAAAGTATTTAATCATGCACAACCCCGATGACGAGCCAAGCAATTGTTTCATACTTTAGAAATCTCAAACTTTTTCAACTTTCACACAATACATGAGCGTTAGCCATGGACATAGCACTATAGGTGGAATAGAACGGTGGTTGTGGAGAAGACAAAAAAGGAGAAGATAGTCTCACATCAACTAGGCGTATCAACGGGCTATGGAGATGCCCATCAATAGATATCAATGTGAGTGAGTAGGGATTGCCATGCAACGGATGCACTAGAGCTATAAGTATATGAAAGCTCAACAAAAGAAACTAAGTGGGTGTGCATCCAACTTGCTTGCTCAAGAAGACCTAGGGCACTTTTGTGGAAGCCCATCATTGGAATATACAAGCCAAGTTCTATAACGAAAAATTCCCACTAGTTATGAAAGTGACAACATATGAGACTCTCTATCATGAAGATCATGGTGCTTATTTTGAAGCACAAGTGTGGAAAAAGGATAGTAGCATTGTCCCTTCTCTCTTTTTCTCTCATTTTTTATTTTGGCCTTTCTCCTTTTTTTTATGGCCACTCTTTTTTTTATTATTTTATTTGGGCCTTTTCTCTTTTTTTTGGCCACTCTTTTTTTTTCGTCCGGAGTCTCATCCCGACTTATGGGGGAATCATAGTCTCCATCATCCTTTCCTCACTGGGACAATGCTCTAATATTGATGATCATCACACTTTTATTTTTCTTACAACTCAACAATTACAACTCGATACTTAGAACAAGATATGACTCTATATTAATGCCTCTGGCGGTGTACCAGGATATGCAATGAATCAAGAGTGACATGTATGAAAATTATGAAGGTGGCCTTGCCACAAATACAATGTCAACTACATGTTCATGCAAAAAGCAATATGACAAAAGTAATGTGTGTCATATGAGCGGAACGGTGGAGAGTTGCATGGCAATATATCTCGGAATGGCTATGCAAATGCCATGATAGATAGGTATGGTGGTTGTTTTGAGGAAGGTATATGGTGGGTGTATGATACCGGCAAAAATTGTGCGGTATTAGAGAGGCTAGCAATGGCGGAAGGGTGAGAGTGCGTATAATCCATGGACTCAACATTAATCAAAAGAACTCATGCACTTATTGCAAAAAATTAGAAGTCATCAAAAACCAAAGCATTAAACACATACTCCTAGGGGGATAGATTGGTAGGAAAATACCATCGCTCGTCTCCGACTGCCACTCATAAGGAAGACAATCAATAAATAAAATTGTGCTCTGACTTCATCACAAGAGGTTCACCATACGTGCATGCTACGGGAATCACAAACTTCAGCACAAGCATTCTTTAAATTCATAATTACCTCTACTTAGCATTGCTTTAATATTATCACCTCCATATCTCAAAACAATTATCAAGCATCAAACTTATCTTAGTATTCAACGCACTCAAAAGAAAGTTTCACAAATCTTGAATACCAAGTATATTAACTTTAAGCAAATTACCGTGCTATTAACAACTCTCAAAATAATCTAAGTGAAGCATGAGAGATCAATAGTTTCTTTAAAACAAATCCACCACAGTGCTCTTAAAGATATAAGTGAAGCACTAGAGCAAAAATTATTACGCTCAAAAGATATAAGTGAAGCACTATGAGCAAAACTATCAAGCTCAAAAGATATAAGTGAAGCACTATGAGCAAAACTATCATGCTCAAAAGATATAAGTGAAGCACTATGAGCAAAACAATCAACCTCAAAAGATATAAGTGAAGCACTTAGAGTATTCTAGAAAATTCCATATCATGTATGGCTCTCTCAAAAGGTGTGTACAGCAAGGATGATTGTGGCAAACTAACAAGCAAAGACACAAATAATACAGGACGCTCTAAGCAAAACACATGACATGCAGTGAATAAAAATATAGCTCCAAGTAAATTACCGATGGAAGTAGACGAAAGAGGGGATGCCTTCCGGGGCATCCCCAAGCTTTGACTTTTTGGTGTCCTTGGATTATCTTGGGGGTGCCATGGGCATCCCCAAGCTTAGACTCTTCCCACTCTTTGTTCCATAATCCATCAAAAGAATTCACCCAAAACTTGAAAACTTCACAACACAAAACTCAATAGAAATCTCGTGAGCTCCGTTAGTGAAAGAAAACAAAAGACTACTTCAAGGTACTGTAATGAACTCATTCGTTATTTATATTGGTGTTAAACCTACTGTATTCCAACTTCCTTATGGTTTATAAACTAATTTATTAGCCATAGATGCATTGAAATAAGCAAACAACACACGAAAAACAGAATCTGTCAAAAACAGAACAGTCTGTAGCAATCTGTAACTGACGCAAACTTCTGGAACTATAAAAATTCCAACGAAAATAGTAAGCACTAGACAATTTGTTTATTGAACAGAAGCAAAAAGAATAAATGCAAAAGCTCGTTCTTGTGATTTATTGAATTTTTTCTCATGAGCGCAAAGTTTCTGTTTTTCAGCAGAATCAAATCAACTATCATCATAGCTTATCCTATAGGTTCTACTTGGCACAAACACTTAATTAAAACATAAAACCACATCTAAACAGAAAGTAGAAACAAAATTTAACACTAAACAGGAACAAAAACAAAGAACACAAAATAAAATTGGGTTGCCTCCCAACAAGCGCTATCGTTTAACGCCCCTAGCTAGGCATAAAAGCGAAGATAGATCTAAGTTTTGCCATCTTTGGTAGGAAATTCTTAAATGAGGCATCTACCTCCTTTAGAATTTTCTTTCTTCCTAGTAATTGTCAAATTTTCAGGCAAGAGATCGAAAAATTCAGCTATAGCAAATGGTTCCTTAATGATAGTGAAAAGATTGGGATGAACACTTATAGATTTAAGATCCGCGGTTTCCGTACTAGAAGATTCAACCTTATTTTTAGGTACATACATAAGCTTAGTATTTTTAGTAGAAGAACTTGGAGTGTTTTGAACGGAAGAAAAAACGGTTCCCAAGTTGGTGATGATACCCTCAAGTTTATCGATTCTAGTAGAGTCTAGATTTACTTTTTCATTAACTATTGGTTCTTTTTCTTTAATATTTTTCAAAGTCATTCCTACCTTAGATACATATTGGGTAATTTGATTGTGGATCTTTTTATCAAGATTTTCAATAGATTCAATGGTAGCAACTTTATTTTCAATAGCTTCAAGCCTTTGCATAACATGCTCCAAAGTTAACGTAGTTCCATTAATCAAAAGGGGTGGTGTGCCAAATATATCTATTAAAGCATTATAAGAATCAAAAGTATGGCTACCCAAAAAATTCCCTCTGGTAATGGTATCAAGGATATATCTATACCAAGGATTAGCACCTACGTAAAAATTGTGAAGAAGAACTGTAGTAGATTGCTTCCAGGTAGATATATTTTGAGCATTGCAAATTCTATACCAAGCATCTTTCAAATTTTCTCCCTCCCTTTGTTTAAAATTTAGAACTTCATTCTCGGGAGATAACGGAGAAGATAAAGAATTAGACATGACGACAAGAAAGCAAGCACACGGACAAACAGAAGGGCAAACGAGAAAAAGGCAAAAGAGAAAGAGAGGAGGAGATTGGGAAAGAGAGGGCGAATAAAACGACAAGGGTGAAGTGGGGGAGAGGAAAACGAGAGGCAAATAAGGTAATGCGAGAGATAGGGATTGTGATGGGTACTTGGTATAGTTGACTTTTGCGCGAACTCCCCGGAAACGGCGCCAGAAATTCTTCTTGCTACCTCTTGAGCACTGCGTTGGATTTCCCCGAAGAGGAGAGGATGATGCAGTAAAGTAGCGTCAGTATTTCCCTCGGTTTTTGAGAACCAAGGTATCAATCCAGTAGGAGATCACACACAAGTCCCTCGTACCTACACAAAACGATAGAAACTCGCAACCAACGCTTAGGGGTTGTCAATCCCTTCACGGTCACTTACGAGAGTGAGATCTGATAGAGATAATATTTTTGGTATTTTTGATAGATAGATGCAAAGTAAAAAGTAAAAGGCAAAGTAAAACAAAGCAAGTAAAAAAAGTAATGGAGATTGATATGATGAGAATAGACCCGGGGGCCATAGGTTTCACTAGTGGCTTCTCTCAAGAGCATAAGTATTCTATGGTGGGTGAACAAATTACTGTTGAGCAATTGATAGAAAAGCGAATAATTATGAGATTATCTAGGTATGATCATGTATATAGGCATCACGTCCAAAACAAGTAGATCGAAACGATTCTGCATCTACTACTATTACTCCACTCATCGACCGCTATCCAGCATGCATCTAGAGTATTAAGTAAAACAGAGTAACGCTGTAAGCAAAATGACATGATGTAGAGGGATAAATTCATGCAATATGATAAGAACCCCATATTGTTATCCTCGATGGCAACAATACAATACGTGCCTTGCAACTCTTTCTGTCACTGAGTAAGGACACCGCAAGATTGAACCCAAAGTTGAACACTTCTCCCATTGCAAGAACTACCAATCTAGTTGGCCAAACCACAAAGATAATTCGAAGAGACTTGCAAAGATAACTCAATCATACATAAAAGAATTCAGAGAAGAATCAAATATTGTTCATAGATAAGCTGGATCATAAACCCACAATTCATTGGTCTCAACAAACACACCGCAAAAAGAAGATTACATCGAATAGATCTCCACAAGAGAGGGGGAGAACATTGTATTGAGATCCAAAAAGAGAGAAGAAGCCATCTAGCTAATAACTATGGACCCAAAGGTCTGAAGTAAACTACTCACACTTCATCGGAGATGCTATGGTATTGATGTAGAAGCCCTCCGTGGTAGATGCCCTCTCCGGCGGAGCTCGGGAACACGCCCCAAGATGGGATCTCGCGGATACAGAAGGTTGCGGCAGTGGAATTAGGTTTTTGGATCCGTATCTGATCTGACGGGGGTACGTAGATATATATAGGAGGAAGGAGTACATCGGTGGAGCTCTGAGGGGCCCACGAGGTAGGGGGGCGCGCCCAGGGGGGCGCCCTCCACCCTCGTGGCCTCCTCGGAAACTTCTTGGAGTAGGGTCCAAGTCTCCTGGATCACGTTCGGTTGGAAAATCACGTTCTCGAAGGTTTTATTCCGTTTGGACTCCGTTTGATATTCTGTTTCTTCAAAACACGGAAATAGGCAAAAAACAACAATTCTGGGCTGGGCCTCCAGTTAATAGGTTAGTCCCAAAAATAATATAAAAGTGGAAAATAAAGCCCAATATAGTCCAAAACAGTAGACAAAGTAGCATTGAGTAATCAAAAATTATAGATACGTTGGAGACGTATCACTGCGCCTTGGAAGAGAGAGTCTCATGTGTTGGGCAGCCCCAAAACCTCCACTATATATAGGGGGAAGGGAGAGGGGGAGGCGCCCTAGGGTTTCCCCTAGGGGGCAGGGCAGATGGGATCTCCCCTTTGGGTGACTTGGCCCCCAAGCCAGGAGGTGGGAACCCTAGATGGGGCGCTCCAAACCCCCTGGTCACGTGGGAATAGGTGAGGGGGGCGCACAGCCCCTTAGTGGGCTGGTTTGCCCCTCCCCTTGGCCCATGAAGTCCCCCCCCCCCAACACTTGCCGGGGCTCCGAAAACACCTTTCGGTCATGCTGGTCATCACCCGGTACCTCCGGAACACTTCCGGACTCCAAAACCCTTCGTCCAATATATCAATCTTCACCTCCGGACCATTCCGGGACTCCTCGTGACGTCCGGGATCTCATCCGGGACTCCGAACAACATTCGGTAACCGCGTACATACCTTCCCTATAACCCTAGCGTCATCAAACCTTAAGTGTGTAGACCCTACTGGTCCGGGAACCATGCAGACATGACCGAGACATCTCTCTGGTCAATAACCAACAGCGGGATCTGGATACCCATGTTGGCTCCCACATGTTCCATGATGATCTCATCGGATGAACCACGATGTCAAGGATTCAATCAATCCCGTATACAATTCCCTTTGTCTACCGGTATAGTACTTGCCCGAGATTCAATCGTCGGTATGCCGATACCTTGTTCAATCTCATTACCGGCAAGTCTCTTTACTCGTTCCGTAACACATCATCCCGTGATCAACTCCTTGATCACATTGTGCACATTATGATGATGTCCTACCGAGTGGGCCCGGAGATACCTCTCCGTCACACGGAGTGGCAAATCCTAGTCTCGATTCGTGCCAACCCAACAGACACTTTCGGAGATACCCGTAGTGTACCTTTATAGCCACCCAGTTACGTTGTGACGTTTGGTACACCCAAAGCATTCCTACGGTATCCGGGAGTTGCACAATGTCATGGTCTAAGGAAAAGATACTTGACATTTAGAAAAGCTTTAGCATACGAATTACACGATCTTGTGCTAGGCTTAGGATTGGGTCTTGTCCATCACATCATTCTCGTAATGATGTGATCCCGTTATCAATCACATCCAATGTCCATGGTCAGGAAACCATGACCATCTGTTGATCAATGAGCTAGTCAACGAGAGGCTCACTAGGGACATGTTGTGGTCTATGTATTCACACATGTATTGCGATTTCCGGTCAATACAATTATAGCATGAATAATAGACAATTATCATGAACAAGGAAATACAATAATAACAATTTTATTATTGCCTCTAGGGCATATTTCCAACAGCTACCGCCGTACTAAGCAAAATAAGATGCATAAAGATAAACATCACATGCAATCAAAATATGTGACATGATATGGCCATAATCATCTAGTGCTTTTGATCTCCATCTCCAAAGCAACGTCATGATCTCCATCATCACCGGCTTGTTACCTTGATCTCCATCGTAGCATCGTGGTTGTCTCGCCAACTATTGCTTCTACAACTATCGCTACTGCCTAGTGATAAAGTAAAGCAACTACATGGCGTTTGCATTTCATACAATAAAGCGACAACATAAGGCTCCTGCCAGTTGCCGATAACTTTTACAAAACATTATCATCTCATACAACAACGCATATCACATCATGTCTTGACCATATCACATCACAACATGCCCTGCAAAAACAAGTTAGATCCTCTACTTTGTTGTTGCAAGTTTTACGTGGCTGCTACGAGCTTCTAGCAAGAACCGTTCTTACCTATGACACGAAACCACAATGGTGATTTATCAAGTTTGCTGTTTTAACCTTCAACAAGGACCGTCCACAGTCAAATTCGATTCAACTAAAGTTGGAGAAACAGACACCCGCCAGCCACCTTTATGCAAAACTAGTTGCATGTCTGTCGATGGAACCGGTCTCATGAATGTGGTCATGTAAGGTTGGTCCAGGATGCTTCATCCAACAATACCGCCGAATCAAAATAAGGCATTGATGGTAAGAAGTATCATGATCACCGCCCACAACTCTTTGTGTTCTACTCGTGCATATCATCTACGCATAGACCTGGCTCGGATGCCACTGTTGGGGAATGTAGCATGCAATTTCAAAAAAATTCCTGCACTCACGCAAGATCTATCTTGGAGATGCATAGCAACGAGAGGGGGAGAGTGAGTCCATGTACCCATGTAGACCAAAAGCGGAAGCATTGGTTAACGCGGTTGATGTAGTCAAACTTCTTCTTGTTCTGACCGATCAAGCACCGAACGTATGGCGCCTCCAATTTCTACACACGTTAAGCTCGATGACATCCCTCGAACTCCTGATCCAGCAAAATATCGAGGGAGAGTTGCGTCAACACAACGACGTGGTGACGATGACGGTGAAGTGATCCGCGCAGGGCTTCGCCTAAGCACTACATGAATATGACCGGAGGCGTAAACTGTGGAGGGGGGC
>NC_041385.1:828544150-828556764 GCF_002162155.2 Triticum dicoccoides
CACCATCCCCTTAGGGGCTGGTTTATCCCCCTCTTGGCCCATTAGGCCCATCTAGTTTGTCGGGGGTTGCCCGGAACCCCTTCTGGTGACCCGATACGTACCCGGTACCCCCAGAACACTTCCGGTGTCCGAATACTATCGTCCTATATATGAATCTTTACCTCTCGACCATTTCGAGACTCCTCGTCATGTTCGTGATCCCATCCAGGACTCCGAACAACACTCGGTCACCAAATCACATAACTCATATAATACAAATCATCATCGAACGTTAAGCGTGCGGACCCTATGGGTTCGAGAACTATGTAGACATGACCGAGACACCTCTCCGGTCAATAACCAATAGCGGAACCTGGATGCTCATATTGGCTCCCACATATTGTACGAAGATCTTTACGGTTGAAGCATTATGACAACATACGTTATTCCCTTTGTAATCGGTATGTTACTTGCCCGAGATTTGATCATCGGTATCTTCATACCTAGTTCAATCTCGTTACCGGCAAGTCTCTTTACTCATTCCATAATGCATCATTCCTCAACTAACTCATTAGTCACATTGCTTGCAAGGCTTCTTATGATGTTCATTACCGAGAGGGGCCAAAGATACCTCTCCGATACTCGGAGTGACAAATCCTAATCTCGATCTATGACAACCCAACAAACAACTTCGGAGATACCTATATAGCATCTTTATGATCACCCAGTTACGTTGTGACGTTTGATAGCAACAAGGTATTCCTCCTGTATCCGGGAGTTGCATAATCTCATAGTAGGAGGAATATGTATTTGACATGAAGAAAGCAATAGCAATAAAACTGAACGATCATAATGCTAAGCTAACGGATGGGTCTTGTCCATCACATCATTCTCCTAATAATGTGATCCCGTTCATCAAATGACAACACATGTCAATGGCTAGGAAACTTAACCATCTTTGATTAACGAGCTAGTCAAGTAGTGGCATACTAGGGACACTGTGTTTTGTCTATGTATCCACGCATGTATCAAGTTTCCGATTAATACAATTCTAGCATGAATAATAAACATTTATCATGAATAAGGAAATATAAAATAACAACTTTATTATTGCCTCTAGGGCATATTTCCTTCAGGAGCTCCTCCTTGACGTCGAGGTGGTGGTGGAACGGCGGCGATGAGGGTGCGTCGATGCACCCGTACCGGCTGCGCGGTGGGGATGCCAGCTCATCCTTGACCGGGCGTTCGATCTAGACGCCACGGTGGTGCGGGGGTGACGAAGGCTCCTCCTTGACACGGCGTTTGATCTAGACGTCGCGGTTGCACTGGGGCGAGGCCAGCTCCTCCTTGACTGGCTGGAGCGGGGACATCGGCTCGTGCGTCACGCGGTGGTGCCGCAAGGACGATTGCTCCTGCTTGACGCGCGTCGGTGATGGTGGCTACGGGCCCATGTGAGGAAGCGAACACTCCTTTGTTACCTCGATCTCCTCCTTGGGGGAGGATCCAGCCAAAGGGCCCGGAGAGCATGTACAACAGTGCCAAGAACCACCGAATGAGAAGCTTCCACCGACTCTGCCTATAGACACAGAGCACCACAACTTCGGCATCGCCGCAGCTGGACTTGGAGAGGAGGAGGGGCTCGGGCACGGAGACATGGGATCGAAGGTGGTGGTTCTCGGGGAGGGGGAGTGTGCCTCAGGAAGCGGTGTCCGCATTGAATCGTCCATGCCCGAGAGCTAACGTTCGTCAACATCGCCCTCCCGTCCGGACAAATCATGGCATCGATGCCAGCCGTTGCATGCTCAAGGTTGGCATGAATGCGGCGCAGCAAGTGGAGTGGCCGGGCGTTCGATGGAAAGCGCGAGATAGGCGGGTGGGGGATTTTTGGTGGGCCAAGGCGGTCAGGCGCGGGCTTGGGAGCAGTCCGGACACCCGCATAGCCTCCACGTTTATCTTCGGTTTGCGAGAGAAAATATGTTCGAACCGCCAGGCGAACCGATACAGGCCCGCGTTGGATGGCACAACACGCCCGAACCACGCGATTTGGACATATGTGGGTGATTTGAGGGTCGATATTGGAGATGCCCTAAAATAATACTAAACTGCATGAGTCATGCACACATCCCTCTCGATGCTCCGATGTGCTCACAAAAAAATTGCATGTTACACAGCTTCAATTCTTCTTCCTGTGTCCAAATAATCATACGTGAAGCATTGTATATAAAGGAAGTTCTCCTTTATATGGTCGATGAAACTAAAGTTCTTGTCCAAATAGCTGGCAAATAATCATCACTTGAAGTGATAGTTTTTTTTTAAGATCCAGCTGCTGGCTGGCTTGTATTGATAAATAGCAGGTAGCAAATGGGGAATACAAAAGGATGGTCTTTGATCAGTTGATCAAGGATATAAAAAGAAGAAGAATAAAAGAGCCCTCAGGCCATAGAAAAAGGCAAAACTCTCATCGGAGGGTCCCTAAATGGGTGCTCATCTTATGGACACTCATATGGTTGCTCTGCTATCGATTTTTCTTATGAATGTGCATTCATTTCTTTCTCTCCGGATTTCAGACAAGATCAGAATGATCATTGAACTGATGGCCTTTCTATGCTCCGGTCTAGCTTCGGTGACCGTTTTTTTTCTAGAATATGCATGAGTGTGCAATACCATATATTATAGAAGGAAGTGGGTGAAGAAACCCTCCACAAGGTTATTTACAACCGCTTTACATGGCTATTCTAAGCCGCCACACGAGAGTTCCAAAATATACGATTACTCGCCACTAGCCCGCCTACTTAGTCCACCAAAGAAAAACTCAAGGTCACCCTTTAGCCGGCCCGCCGTTTTCCGTGCTCTTCCTTCACGGTCAATGTTTCGCTAGATTAGTTGGATTGATGGGGACTCGCTGTGAAACACAATGGCATTTCGATATTTCCATAGATCCCATAAGCAAAGAGTGATGACCGCCCGTAAGTCTCTTGGTGCGCATGTCGTCGCGGTCCGCCTGGTGCACTACTCTACCAACTCACTGTCCGCAACTGGAGCTTGGTTCGGTGCGTCGAGGGATGTCCAAATTCCAAGCCAAGAGGTTCTCGCGAAAACGCAAGTGAGAAGGATGTGGTTAATTGTCTCCACATGTTGATTGCAAAACGGGCATGAGGCTTGGAGTGGCAGACCTCGGCGGCGTGCCAAACGGCCAGAGGTCCAGCAACGTTAACGGTTCCGCATGGCTAGCCACGCGAAAAAATGGCATTGTAGTGGCGCCTTGTGCTTCCAAATGAACTCCGCGTATGGTGGCACTTCTCGTCCAATGAACTTTGCCGTGTATGCAGATCTAATCGAGTAGGATCCATTTTGCTCCCAAGCCCACACGATGGAATCCGGTGTCTCCTCTTGCAATTCCACCTCCGATACCTTCAGCCATAGTTGTATATATTCCTCAATGTTTTGTAGTCCTAAGTTGGGTCCCACATCCATTGCCCAGCTGTTCTCCTGACCAAACAACTGATTCTCGTAACCACTTGGAAAACAACTGATCACTTGGCAGTGGTTACGACTGCTTACAGATCACGAAGCCAAGAGGTTCTCGCGAAAACGCAAGTGAGAAGGCATGCAGGAGAACAGATGGGCAATGGATGTGGTGCCCTCGTAATCTCAGTTGTTTTCTTTTTACACTGCCAAGTGGTAGGGAGGAGCGAGCTGCATCTGTAAGCACTCGCCGTTACAGACCAAACTGAATAGGAAATTGGGCACTGCCGAAACAAGTGCTCCAATGATTCTAAATTTCGTAGGCACATCTGACAGAAGTATCTGTTAAACATGTTGTCAGAGAGATTTGCAATACAATGAACGTTGTATTGATGGGATGCTGGTGCACGTATATATAATACAGGGAAGACCTCTACCTCAACTATACAAGACTAGGAGGTGGGCCACAACTCCAATACACGTGCAATACAAAATACATACTCAACACCCCCCACAGTGGAAGCGTCGCCGGAGACACGGAGACTGGACCGAAACTCCTCAAAGACGGGAGTAGGCAATCCCTTAGTCATCACATCAGCAAATTGTTGCGTTGTCGGCACCTGAAGAACCCGAACACGGCCAAGGGCAACCTGCTCGCGCACAAAGTGAATATCGAGTTCAATATGCTTCGTACGTCGATGGTGCACCGGGTTGGCGGAGAGGTAGACCGTGCTGACGCTATCGCAGTAGACAAGAGTGGCCTTGTGAACATCACAAAGCAACTCCTGGAGCAGCTGACGTATCCAAGAGCATTCGGCCACGGCATTAGGCACGGCGCGATACTCTGCCTCGGCGCTGGAGCGGGAGACCGTGGGCTGCCGCTTCGATGACCAAGAGATCAACAAGGGCCCAAGGTAGACGCAGTAGCCTGATGTAGAGCGTTGAGTGTCGGGGCAGCCAGCCCAGTCGGCATCCGAGTAGGCCACGAGGTCAGTGGAGGCGGAGGCCGTCAGGGTGAGTCCCAAAGACATGGTGCCGCGTATATAACGTAGAATACGCCTGACCAAGGTCCAGTGAGAGTCAGGCGGAGCGTGCATGTGGAGGCACACCTGCTGGACAGCGTACTGCAGGTCGGGTCGGGTCAACGTCAGGTACTGTAAAGCACCGACGATGGAGCGATAGAACGCTCCATCGGACGCGAGAGACCCCTCCAGAGCAGAGACCTTCGCCTTCGTGTCGACGGGGGGCGCCGGCTTGCAGTTAAGCATACCGGCACGCTCCAGGAGCTCGTGGGCGTACTTCTGCTGATGCAGAAAGAAGCCATCAGGCCGTCAGACCAACTCGATGCCGAGGAAGCAGTGCAGGGGCCCCAAGTCCTTGAGGGCGAACTCATCACAAAGACGAGCAGTCAGTCACTAAAGGAGATCGGGGGCGGACGCCGTGAGGATGATGTCGTCGGCGTAGAGCGGCAGAAATGCAGTGTCAGCTCCCTGATGATACATGAAGAGTGAAGCATCGGAGCGAGTGGACCAAAATCCCAGAGACTGCAGGAAGGCTGCGATACGCTGTTACCAAGCCCGAGGCGCCTGCTTTAACCCGTAAAGAGAACGGGAGAGCAAGCACACGAAGTCTGGGTGCTCGCATTGGCGAAGCCAGTGGGATGCTCATAGTACACCTGCTCGGAAAGATGACCGTGCAAGAAGGCGTTGGAGACATCCAACTGGTGCACAGGACAGGCGCGCAAGATAGCCAGCTGGAGCATGGTGCGAATCGTGACCGGTTTAACAACCGGGGCGAAGGTGTCGGTGAAGTCCACGCCCGCGCGCTGCCGAAATCCACGAACCACCCACCGAGCCTTGTAGCGCTTGAGAGAACCGTCCGGGCGAGTCTTGTGGCGAAACACCCACTTGCCAGTGATGACATTGGCACGAGGGGGTCGCGGAACAAGCTGCCATGTGCGGTTGCGCTGTAAGGCATCGAACTCCTCCTGCATTGCAGCTAGCCAATGGGGATCCTGAAGGTCAGCGCGAGCGGATGTGGGAACGGGTGATGGTGTCGATGTCGAGGAAGCGTACACATACTCGTCGGAGGAGTAGCGCGTGCTCGGCCTAAGCACTCCTGCTCGGGCACAGGTAGTCACGCCAAGAGGCGGGGCAGCATGGTCGGCGATGGCGGCGGGGGCCGCAGTGGGGGCACCCGCGGCGGCGACAGGGGCCGCAGCCACGACAGGGGCGCCGACGGCAGCGGGGGCACCCGCGGCGGTGTCAGGGGCCGCGGTCACGACAGGGGCACCGGCGGCAGCGGGGGCACCCGCGGCGGAGACAGGGGTCGCGGCGTCGGTGACGGGGTCCGCGGCGGCGGTGGCAGCAGGGGCCAGGGCGGCAGCAGTGCCAGCCGAGCCGGCTACCGAGGGGGCGACGGGCGAGGAGGATGTCGAGCCCGTCGCCGGAGTGGCGGCGCCAGCCGGGGTGGCGGGCAGAGTACCCACCGGCTCAACCTCATAGGAGGGAGATGGGGATCGAGGGGCCCGGTCAAACTTGACCTCTGGGGAGGGAGTAAAAAAACCAGGTGGTGACGCCAGAACATGCCGTGCCGGGGGGGCTCCGGGGGCCGCCGCCGCGCATCGCTCCAAGAAGGGGGCGCGGGGGCTGGCGCCGAAGGGGCTGAAGCCGGAGGAACCTGAAAAAAAGGGAACACCGTCTCGACAAAATACACGTGCCTCGAGGTGTACACACGATGAGTGACAGGATCATAGCACCGATAACCTTTGGTGTTAGGAGGGTAGCCAAGGAAGATGCAAGGGGCGGAACGTGGTGTGAGCTTGTGTGGCGTGGTGGACGCGGTGCTGGGATAACAGAGACCCCCAAAAATGCGGAGACCATCATAGGACGGTGGTGTACCGAAGAGAAGGTGGTGAGGTGCGTAGTTCCACCGAGGACGACACGGACGAATGTTAACTAAGAGAGTGGCGGTGGCGAGAGCATCGGGCCAAAACCGAGCGGGCACATTAGAGTGAAAGAGTAACATGCGAACGCAGTCATTAAAAGTGCGGAGAATGCGCTCGGTGCGGCCATTCTGCTGTGAAGTGTAGGGGCAATTCAGACGGAAGATGGTGCCGTGAGAGGCGAGAAGTGTGCGAAGAGCGACATTGTCAGACTCTTTTCCGTTATCAGTTTGGAGGGCGAGTATGGGGCGACCGAACTGGGTGGTGACATAGGAATAAAAGGCGTTGAGTGTGGCTAAAGCATCATATTTACGACGAAGAGGAAAAGTCCACACGTAATGAGAATAATCATCTAAAATCACCAAGTAGTATAGATAGCCCGTGTTACTCGCAACAGGAGACATCCAAACATCACTATGAAGCAACTGAAACGGAAAAGTGGAAACTGAAGTAGATGCACTAAAGGGAAGATGCACGTGCTTGCCCAAACGACAAGCCTCACAAGTATGCTCGTCAAGCTTATTACATGAGAAAGAAAAACTTCTAAGAATCTGACGCAAAACGGCGGGGTTGGGGTGGTCCAAGCGAGCATGCCAAAGGTCGACACCGGCGGCGAGGGCGACGGGTGTGGAAGTGGAGGCGTCGGCGTGCACAGGATAAAGCTCATCAGGGCTATCACATCGATGAAGCACCATCCAGGTACGGGCGTCCTTCACAGAAAACCCAACACCGTCGAATTCAACAGTAAGAGGATTCTCACGAGTAAGACGACGAACGGAGACTAAACTAGTGACTAAGTCAGGTGAAACAAGGACGTTAGACATAGTGATAGGTGTGGAACTAGAAGGAAAACTAGTGCTACCGACATGTATGATAGGTAAAGAAGAACCGTTGCCAACGGTGATACGAGTGGGAGTGTTAACGGGAGTGTAAGAGGATAGGTTACCGGGATGAGCTGTCATGTGCGCAGTAGCACCCGAGTCCATGTACCAGTTGCCTCCACCTCCGTAGTGACTCGGCGACGGCGCCGAGTATAGGGCGGCTGGGAGGGCGGGATCCCACGGTGCAGTAACCGGCGGCGATGGCTGGCCTCCATAGGGTGGCGCCTGAGCGGGCGCGCTGTAGCCATTGAGAGGTGGCGGAGCGAGCGGAGCACCGTAGGGCGGGTTGGAGGCGCCGAAGTAGGTGGACACGAGGGAGTCCATGGCCACAGGATCGGCGCTATGGGAAACCGCGGCGGCGGCCGACCACGAGGGTAATGGCACTCCCGTCCAAGGGTTTTGCCCGGCTGACCATGAGGGCGTGGGCGGGGCCGGACGCTGCGACTGCTGCTGCAGGTAGGGCGGCGGCTGGTAGAACAGCGTCGGTGGTGCAGGGCCGACGAATGGGTTGGAGACGCCGGAGACGGAGAACCTAGTGGAGGCCATAGCAGCGGCGTCTAGGTGTGCGGTGGCCGCTAGAGCAAGGAAAGGCAGCGGCGGCTAACAAATATACAAGCACGTAGAGCACACAAGCACAGTGCTGGATGGATAAACTAGCAAGCACAGGCACAGCCGGATCGATAAAGCTAGTAAGCAGTAGCGGGATCGATCGGGCGCTAGCGGCACGGATAGGGCACAGAGTCCTGGCGATTTGGAGGGTACTGCAGCAGCGGCAGAGATGTGCGGCGGTGGCAGAAGGGTGGCGGCAGCGGCGACTAGGAGGTGCGGCGGCGGCGGCTTGGAGCGGCGGTGGCTGGCGTGAGGAGAGGGGCGCGAGCGGCGGCGGCGGGAGATGAGGAGCAGCGGCGGCGCGCGCGACGGGAGGCGCGGGCGGCGGCGGCGGCGGCGGCGCGAGGAGAGGCATGGCGACGGCGGTGGAGCAGAAGCGAGGAAAGTAACCTAAAAAACTGATATCATTTTGTCAGAGAGATTTGCAATACAATGAACGTTGTATTGATGGGATGCTAGTGCACGTATATATAATACAGGGAAGACCTCTACCTCAACTATACAAGACTAAGAGGTGGACCACAACTCCAATACACGTGCAATACAAAATACATACTCAACAAAACATATTATGGTGTCACCTTACATGCGCAGAGGAGGTTGTAGGTAGTTCGGTAGAGATATATATTGGCTGTTTAGTTTATACCTATCTCATGTAACCGATTGTATCTCTCCTCTATCCCTTGTCTCCCATGCATGTAATCTCAACAACCTTGTACCGCATATTCCAGAGTTAAGCGTCTGGCTATATTAACTTGCACTAGTTGCCCTCGGTAGGATACGGCGTTCCCCTAAATTTACCACATGGTATATAGAGCTATCCTCTTCCATCACATCTAGTGTTCAATCTCCACCACCAAGCCGCCATGTCCTCCTCCTTGAGCTTTCCTCAGGCTACCCTCACCGATCAGATCACCGAGAAGCTCACGTGCACAAACTACATGCTCTGGCGTACACAGATCACGCCACAACTCCGAGGCGCGGGGTTCTTCGGCTACGTCGATGGATCTATGAAGCAGCTTGCATCGACCGTCACCACCAAGCTGCCGGATGGGAAGGAGGAGTCGTCGCCAAACCCCCTACATCCAATCTAGGTCAGGGAAGATCAACAGGTATTAGAGTGTCTACTGAATAATCTGTCGAAGGAAGTACTTGTGCAGGTTACTGCCATCACCCATGTGCACGATCTCTGGACGGCGCTCACGCACATGTTCTCCTCGACCTCGATCTCCCGCATCAACAACATACCCATAGCACTTGCTAATGCGCAGAAGGGGCAACAATCCATGGCGGCGTACTTCGCACAGATGCGCTCACTGGCGGACGAGCTGGCGGCAGCAGGAAAGCCCCTGGAGGATGATCAGCTGATCTCCCATATCCTCGTGGGGCTTGACATGGAGTACCAGCCGCTGGTCTCAACGCTAGATGCTCGCACCATCCCGGTCACGCTCGATGAGCACTTTGCTCATATGAGCAACTTCGACCAGAGGTTGGAGCTCTACCGTGGAAAAGACAACGGCGTCAAGTCTTCAGCCAACAGTGCTTCACGCGGTCGCGGAGGTGGCAGTGGTGACTCCTCTCGCTACTGTGGACCACCGCGCAAAGGGCAAAATAGCAGCAGCAACCCTCACGACAACAACAACAGCGGCAACAGCGGCAGGCGGCCCTCCTACAACAACTCTAAGGGTCGCCGCAACAACTCCTCGGCCAAGTCTCGCCCTGATATTGTCAAGTGTCAGATCTACGGCAAGTTGGGGCACTCGGCGACTGCTGGTGCCATTTTGAGGATGACAATGACTCATCTCAGGACGAGAAAGTAGCTTGAGGTGATGAAGGATCGTATGGCATCGATACAAACTGGTACGTGGACAGTGGTGCTACAACCCACATCACGGGCGAACTGGAAAAAGTGACCATGAGGGAGAAGTACTGCGGCCCCGACCAAATCCATGCTGCAAATGGAGAAGGTATGAGAATCCATCATATTGGTTACTCAATTATTAAAACCCCTCACCGAAAAATTCATCTAAGAAAATTTTTGCATGTCCCTAAGGCCTCCATGAATCTCCTTTCAGTTCATCGTATCACCCTTGACAATCATGTGTTTCTTGAGTTTTACCCCTTCTTCTTTTTTATCGAGGACCAGGTCACAAAGAAAATCCTATATCGAGGTAAATGCATTCGAGGGCTTTATCCGTTGATTCCTGAACTTAGGAGGCTCAATAAGCAAGCATGTGCTGTCACAAAGCTTCCATCCTCTCGGTGGCACGATCGTTTAGGACATGTATCATTTTCTTTTTGTTGAAAGATTGCTTAGGAAAAATAAGCTCCCATATGTTGGAGAGCATAGAAGTGAAACAATTTGTGAGTCTTGTCAAAAAGCTAAAAGCCATCAATTACCATATCCAATTTCTACAAGTATTTCTACCAAACCGTTGCAACTCATTTTTTCTGATGTTTGGGGTCCTACCCCCTCCTCTGTTGGTAGACATACTTATTATGTGAGTTTCATTGATGACTACGGCCAATACTCCTGGATCTATCTTCTTAAGAAATGATCCGATGTGTTTCAAGTGTTTCAAAATTTCCAAGCTCTAGTTGAAAGAAAATTTGATAGCAAAATATTTTTTGTCCAATCTGATTGGGGAGGGGAGTACGAAAAATTGAACTCTTTCTTCCAACAACTTGGTGTATCTCACCATGTGTCTTGCCCACATGCCCATCAGCAAAATGGGTCTGCTGAACGCAAGCACATATTGTAGAGGTAGGGCTTTCCCTCCTTGCACGAGCATCCATGCCACTTAAGTTTTGGGATGAAGCCTTTCTCACAGCCATACATCTCATTAATATGCTACCTAGCCGAGTTATCAACTATGAAACTCCCACCAAACGACTTCTTCACACCAAACCTTGGACCCTACAACAACAGAAAACTCATGTTCCGTTCGACACAATGTGTATTTATTGGCTATAGTGCTCAACACAAAGGCGTCAAATGCCTTGGTGTTTCCACCGGTTGTGTGTACATCTCTCGGGATGTCGTCTTTGATGCAAACAAATTTCCTTTTGCTGATCTTCATCCTAATGTCGGAGCACTACTTCGCCAAGAAATTCTCTTATTGCCCCCTCAACTTACCGGTGGTGTTATAGGGGAAACCAATTGCAATGAACAATATTGACTGACCCTCATAACAACATGCATGAGTTTTGTGGCATTACAGGTGAAAATGCAGAAGAAAATGCTGAAGAAATCACCCAAAATGGTGTGGAGCACGGGTCACATTTCATGCATCCGCTGCTAGGGAACAAATCCCCCTCGGGATAGCTGCAGTAGTAGCTTGGCGGTGCATCTTCCGCGGGATCTGCACCGCAGGTGTGGGCCAGCGCGCCGGTATCCGGGCTGCTCCACCCACCCGCGACAGCGACAGCCACCCAGGCATGGACGCATGCACATCTCCAACTCGCCCCGCGCCCGGCTCCGCACTGGGCAGATCTCCAACTGCCACGCGGCCCTTGGCTCGGTGGCCAACCGATACGACATGCTGCTACACTCGGCGCCCCGCGCCGACCGCTCCTGACTCAGGTGCGGTGTCAGGCAGGTCTCCTGCCACGGATACGGTCCGACTGGCACACTTCATGTGTCATGATGGCATGTCGGCTGGGTCCGGCTCGGGATCCTCTGTGTCATCTTCATCACATGTGCGCTCACTATCAGCCACAGAAAATCCTCCAGCACGCCGATCTAGGGCCGATGTATCAGCCACGGGATCTGCCGCTGCAGGGGGTGCTCCTGGATCTTCTGTGGGTATACCGGCTGCTCTACCTTCTACAATACGAACACGGCTACAAAAAGGGGTACTTCAACCTGTAAATTACAAAAATATTACCAAATTTGGTTTGGCTTGTTCTACAGGTGAACCTGGTACACTTCAAGAGGCACTGGATGATGCAACATGGAGAAAGGCTATGGAAGAATAACACATGGCATTGCAGATAAATAAGACCTGACATCTAGTTCCCTCATGGCAAGGTAAAAAAATTGATTGATTGCAAGTGGGTTTTCAAAATTAAAAGAAAATCTGATGGAACTATAGATCTCTTTAAAGCTAGGCTTGTTGCAAAAGGTTTTAAGGAAAGATATGGTCTGGACTATGAGGATACTTTTAGTCCAGTAGTAAAGGCTGCCACCATTCGCCTTGTTTTCACTACTAGAAAAAACCTTATGCATAGAATCTTAGCAGTAGCGCTGGGTAAAATGAGGCGCTGCTGCTACTTAGTAGTAACACGTGTCAGTAAGACGCGCTACTGCTATCCTTTTAGCAGCAGCGCATTTTAGCGAAATGTGTTGCTGCTAAGTTTGAACTGGGCGCATATGGCTAGCCCCACTTAGCAGCAGCGCGTATCCCTATCCAGCACTACTGCTACTCTCCGTACTAGTAGCGCTTTTCTTCAACCCGCGCTGCTACAAACCCTACCATATTGTCCCCGCGCGACCAACGACGCCCTCCCCCCCCTCACTCTCCCTCTCACTTACTCTCTCCCCCGCGCCCCCATCGTCCGCCGCCGCCGCCGTTCCCCGACGACCGTCGTTGCCCGCCGCCGCTGTTCCTCCTCCACTGAGGTAGTCCATCCTCCCTCCTCCTCCCTCCTCCCCTCCTCCCTCCTCCTATGGCCGCCCCTCCTCCCTCCTCCACCGGCCGCCCCCTCCTCCCTCCTCTATTGGCCGCCCCCTCCTC
>NC_041385.1:828557232-828600183 GCF_002162155.2 Triticum dicoccoides
TCCATCGGCTGCCCCCTCCTGCCTCCTCCTCCGGCCGCCCCGTCCTCCCTCGTTCTCTCCTAAACCCTAAATATTTTTACTGTTGTTGTATAATGTAATTTTTTTTACTGTTTTTTAGTAAGTGTTTAATAGAATTAGTAAGAAAATTAATAGAACTAGTTGAACTAGTTTATTTTTAATAAGAATTAGTTTATTTTTATTTATAGTAAGTGCTTAGTTGAACTAGTAGAATTAATACAGCTAATTTATTTTTTGTAAGAAAATTTAGGTATATGAGATTTGATGATCTAATTAAATTTTTACTATAGAACTAGTTTATTTTTAGTAAGAACTAGTTTATTTTTATTTATAGTAAGTGATTAGTTGAACTAGTTGAATTAATAGGACTAGTTTATTTTTAGTAAGAAAATTTAGGTATATGAGATTTGATGATCTAATTAAAATTTTACTATAGAACTAGTTTATTTTTAGTAAGAAAATTAAT
The DNA here is from genome assembly GCF_002162155.2 of Triticum dicoccoides. Lineage (NCBI taxonomy): Eukaryota > Viridiplantae > Streptophyta > Magnoliopsida > Poales > Poaceae > Triticum > Triticum dicoccoides. The sequence goes on from NC_041385.1 coordinate 828,557,717, forward strand.
AGAACTAGTTTATTTTTTTTAGTTAAAGCAATTATTGTTGGGGAACGTAGTAATTTTAAAAAAATCCTACGCACGTGCTAGATCATGGTGATGCATAGCAACGAGAGGGGAGACTGTTGTCCACGTACCCTCGTAGGCCGAAAGCGGAAGCGTTAGCACAACGCGGCTGATGTAGTTGTATGTCTTCACGATCCGACCGATCCAAGTATAGAACGTACGGCACCTCCGAGTTAAGCACACGTTCAGCTCGATGACGTCCCACGAACTCCGATCCAGCAGAGCTTTGCGGGAGAGTTCCGTCAGCACGATGGCGTGATGACGGTGTTGATGATGCTACCGACATAGGGCTTCGCCTAAGCACCGCTACGATAATACCGAGATGGAATATGGTGGAGGGGGGCACCGCACACGGCTAAGAGATCAATGATCAATTGTTGTGTCTATGGGGTGCCCCCCTGGTCCATATATAAAGGAGGGGAGGAGAGGGCCGGCCAAGGGGAGGAGGCGCGCCCAAGGGTGGGAGTCCTACTCCCACCAGGAGTAGGACTCCTCCTTTCCCTATTTGGAGAGGGAGAGGGAAGGAAGAGGAAGGAGGGAGGAAGGAAAGGGGGGCCGGCCCCCTTCCCAATTCGGATTGGGCTTGGGGGGGGCGCCCCCTCCCTTGCTCCTTTCCCCTCCTTTCCACTAAAGCCCATTAAGGCCCATATACCTCCCGGGGGGTTCCGATAACCTCCCGGTGCTCCGGTATTATCCCGATCTCACCCGGAACCATTCCAGTGTCCAAATATAGTCGTCCAATATATCGATCTTTATGTCTCGACCATTTCAAGACTCCTCGTCATGTACGTGATCACATCCGGGACTTCGAACTACCTTCTGTACATCAAAACACATAAACTCATAATATAACTGTCATTGAACTTTAAGCGTGCGGACCCTACGGGTTCGAGAACTATGTAGCCATGACCGCGACACGTCTCTGATCAATAACCAATAGCGGAACCTGGATGCTCATATTGGCTCCCACATACTCTACGAAGATCTTTATCGGTCAAATCGCATAACAACATACATTGTTCCCTTTGTCATCGGTATGTTACTTGCCCGAGATTCGATCGTCGGTATCTCAATACCTAGTTCAATCTCGTTACCGGCAAGTCTCTTTACTTGTTCCATAATGCATCATCTTGTAACTAACTCATTAGTCACGTTGCTTGCAAGGCTTATAGTGATGTGCATTACCGAGAGGGCCCAGAGATACCTCTCCGACAATCAGAGTGACAAATCCTAATCTCGAAATACGCCAACTCAACAAGTACCTTCGGAGACACCTGTAGAGCACCTTTATAATCACCCAGTTACGTTGTGACGTTTGGTAGCACATAAAGTGTTCCTCCGGTAAACGGGAGTTGCATAATCTCATAGTCATAGGAACATGTATAAGTCATGAAGAAAGCAATAGCAACATACTAAACGATCAAGTGCTAAGCTAATGGAATGGGTCAACTCAATCACATCATTCTGCTAATGATGTGATCCCGTTAATCAAATGACAACTCATGTCTATGGTTAGGAAACTTAACCATCTTTGATTCAACGAGCTAGTCAAGTAGAGGCATACTAGTGACATTATGTTTGTCTATGTATTCACACATGTACTAAGTTTCCGGTTAATACAATTCTAGCATGAATAATAAATATTTATCATGATATAAGGAAATATAAATAACAACTTTATTATTGCCTCTAGGGCATATTTCCTTCAGTCTCCCACTTGCAGTAGAGTCAATAATCTAGTTCACATCACCATGTGATTTAACACCAATATCCACATATGTATGTGGTTAACACCCATAGTTCACATCGTCATGTGACCAAAACCCGAAGGGTTTACTAGAGTCAATAATCTAGTTCACATCACTATGTGATTAACACCCAAAGAGTACTAAGGTATGGTCATGTTTTGCTCGTGAGAGAAGTTTAGTCAACGGGTCTGTCACATAGAGAGCCGTATGTATTTTGCAAATATTCTATGTCTACAATGCTCTGCACGGAGCTACTCTAGCTAATTGCTCCCACTTTCAATATGTATCCAGATTGAGACTTAGAGTCATCTGGATCGGTGTAAAAGCTTGCACCGATGTAACTCTTTACGGTGAATTCTTTTATCACCTCCATAATCGAGAAACATTTCCTTAGTCCTTACTAAGGATATTCTTGACCGTTGTCCGGTGATCTACTCCTAGATCAAAATTGTACTCCCTTGCCTAACTCAGAGCAAGGTATACAATAGGTCCGGTACACAACATAGCATAATTTATAGAACCTATGACTGAGGCATAGGGAATGACTTTTCATTCTCTTTCTATTTTCTGCCATGGTCGGGTTTTGAGTCTTACTCAACTTCACACATTTGTAACACAGGCAAGAACTCCTTCTTTGACTGTTCCATTTTGAACTACTTCAAAATCTTATCAAGGTATGTACTCATTGAAAAATCTTATCAAGCGTCTTGATCTATCTCTATAGATCTTGATGCTCAATGTGTAAGCAGCTTCACCGAGGTCTTTCTTTAAAAAAAACTCCTTTCAAACACTCCTTTATGCTTTCCAGAAAATTCTACATTATTTCTGATCAACAATATGTCATTCACATATACTTATCAGAAAGGTTGTAGTGCTCTCACTCACTTTCTTGTAAATACATGCCTTTCCAAAAGTCTATATAAAACCATATGCTTTGATCAACTCATCAAAGTGTATATTCCAACTCCGAGATGCTTGCACCAGTCCATTGATGGATCGTTGGAGCTTGCACGTTTTGTTAGCACCTTTCGGATCGACAAAATCTTCTGGTTGCATCATATACAACTCTTCTTCTAGAAATCCATTCAGGAATGCAGTTTTGACATCCATTTGCCAGATTTCATAAAATGTGGCAATTGCTAACATTATTCGGATAGACTTAAGCATCATTATGAGTGAGAACATCTCATCGTATTCAACACCTTGAGCTTGTCGAAAACCTTTCGCAACAAGTCGAGCTTTGTAGATAGTAACAAAACTATCAGTGTCCGTATTCCTCTTGAAGACCCATTTATTTAACTTGGCTTGCCGATCATCGAGCAAGTCAACCAAAGTCCATACTTCGTTCTCATACATGGATCCTATCTTAGATTTTATGGCCTCAAGCCATTTCGCGGAATCTGGGCTCATCATCGCTTCCTCATAGTTCGTAGGTTCATCATGGTCTAGTAATATGACTTCCAGAATAGGATTACCGTACCACTCTGGTGCGGATCTTACTCTGGAAGACCTACGAGGTTCGGTAGCAACTTGATCTGAAGTTTCATGATCATCAACATTAACTTCCTCACTAATTAGTGTAGGAATCACTGGAACTGATTTCTGTGATGAACTACTTTCCAATAATGAAGAAGGTACAATTACCTCATCAAGTTCTACTTTCCTCCCACTCACTTCTTTCAAGAGAAACTCCTTCTCTGGAAAGGATCCATACTTAGCAACGATCTTGCCTTCGGATCTATGATAGAAGGTGTACCCAATAGTTTCCTTTGGGTATCCTATGAAGCATTTCTCCGATTTGGGTTCGAGCTTATTAGATTGTACCTTTTTCACATAAGCATCGCAGCCCCAAACTTTTAAGAAATGACAACTTTGGTTTCTTGCCAAACCACAGTTCATAAGGCGTCGTCTCAACGGATTTTGATGGTGCCCTACTTAAAGTGAATGCAACTGTCTTTTAATGCATAACCCCAAAATGATAGTGGTAAACCGATAAGAGACATCATAGATTGCACCATATCCAATAAAGTGCGGTTACGACGTTCGGACACACCATTACACCGTGGTGTTCCAGGTGGCGTGAGTTGTGAAACTATTCCACATTGTTTTAAATGAAGGCCAAACTCGTAACTCAAATATTTTCCTCCATGATCAGATCATCGAAACTTTATTTTCTTGTTATGATGATTCTCCACTTCACTCTAAAATTCTTTGAACTTTTCAAATGTTTTAGACTTGTGTTTCATTAAGTAGATATACTCATATCTGCTCAAATCATCTTGTGAAGGTCAAAAAATAACGATACCTGCCACAAGCATCAACACTCATCAGACTGCATACATCGGTATGTATTATTTCCAATAAGTCACTAGCTCGTTCCATTGTTCTAGTGAACGGATTTTTTAGTCATCTTGCCCATAAGGCACGGTTTGCAAGCATCAAATGATTCATAATCAAGTGATTCCAAAAATCCATCTTTATGGAGTTTCTTCATGCGCTTTACACTGATATGACCCAAACGGCAGTGCCACAAATAAGTTGCACTATCATTATCAACGTTGCATCTTTTGGCATCAATATTATGAATATGTGTATTACCACGATCGAGATCCAACAAACTATTTTAATTGGGTGTATTACCTTTCAAAGGTTTTATTCCTATAAACAGAACAACAATTATTCTCTGGCTTTAAATGAATAACCGTATTGCAATAAACATGATCAAATCATATTCATGCTCAATGCAAACCCAAATAACATTTATTTAGGTTCAACACTAATCCCGAAAGTATAGGGAGTGTGCGATGATGATCATATCAATCTTGGAACTACATCCAACACACATCGTCACTTCCCTCTCAACTAGTCTTTATTTATTCTGTAACTCCTGTTTCGAGTTACTAATCTTAGCAACAGAATCAAGAATCAAATATTCAGGGGCTACTATAAATACTAGTAAGGTAAACATCAATAACCTATATATCAAATATACCCTTGTTCACTTTGCCATCCTTCTTATCCACCAAATATTCAGGCATTTCCGCTTCCAGTGACCATTTCCTTTGCAGTAGAAGCACTCAGTTTCAGGCCTTGGTCCAGCTTTGGGCTTCTTCGTGGGAGTGACAACTTGCTTGCCATTCTACTTGAAGTTCCCTTTCTTTCCCTTTGCCCTTTTTTGAAACTAGTGGTCTTATCAATCATCAACACTTGATACTCTTTTCTTGATTTCTACCTTCGTCGATGTCAGCATCACGAAGAGCTCGGGAATCGTTTTCTTCAACCCTTGCATACTACAGTTCATCACGAAGTTCTGGTAACTTAGTTATGGTGACTAGAGAACTCTGTTAAACACTGTCTTATCTAGAAGATTAACTCCCACTTGATTCAAGCGATTGTAGTACTCAGACAATCTAAGCACTTGCTCACTAGTTGAGCAATTCTCCTCCATTGTTTAGGTGAAGTATTTGTCAGAGGTCTCATACCTCTTGACACGGGCATGAGTCTGAAATACCAATTTCATCTCATGGAACATCTCATATGTTCCGTGACGTTTCAAAAAAAACGTTTTTGTAGTCCCGGTTCTAAGCCATAAAGCATGGTGCACAAAACTATCAAGTAGTCATCATATTGAGCTAGCCAAACGTTCATAACGTCTGCATCTGCTCCTACAATAGGTTTGACACCCAGCCGTGCATCAAGGACATAATTCTTCTGTGCAGCAATGAGGATAGACCTCAGATCACGGACCAAGTCCGCATCATTGCTACTAACATCTTTCAACATAGTTTTTCTTTAAGAACATATTAAAAAAACATAGGGAAGCTATAACGCGAGCTATTGATCTACAACATAATTTGCAAAATACTACCAGGACTAAGTTATGAGTTGATCATATTACTTAAGAACTCCCACTTAGATAGACATCTCTCCAATCATCTAAGTGATTACGTGATCCAAATCAACTAAACCATAATCGATCATCACGTGAAATGGAGTAGTTTTCAATGGTGAACATCATTATGTTGATCATATCTACTATATGATTCACGCTCGACCTTTCGGTCTCAGTGTTCCGAGGCCATATCTGCATATGCTAGTCTCATCAAGTTTAACCTGGGTATTCTGCATGTGCAAAACTGGCTTGCACCCGTTGTAGATGAACGTAGAGCTTATCACACCCGATCATCACGTGGTGTCTCGGCATGACGAACTTTGGCAATGGTGCATACTCAGGGAGAACACTTTTATCTTGAAATTTAGTGAGAGATCATCTTATAATGCTACCGTCAATCAAAGCAAAATAAGATGCATAAAGGATAAACATCACATGCAATTAATATAAGTGATATGATATGGCCATCATCATCTTGCGCTTGTGATCTCCATCTTCGAAGCACCGTCATGATCACCATCGTCACCGGCGCGACACCTTGATCTCCATCGTAGCATCGTTGTCGTCTCGCCAACTATTGCTTCTACGACTATCGCTACCGCTTAGTGACAAAGTAAAGCAATTATAGGGCGATTGCATTGCATACAATAAAGCGACAACCATATGGCTCCTACCAGTTGCCGATAACTTGGTTACAAAACATGATCATCTCATAAAATAAAATACAGCATCACGTCTTGACCATATCACATCACAACATGCCCTACAAAAACAAGTTAGACGTCATCTACTTTGTTGTTGCATGTTTTATGTGGCTGCTACGGACTGAGCAAGAACCGTTCTTACCTACGCATCAAAACCACAACGATATTTCATCAAGTTACTGTTGTTTTAACCTTCACAAGGACCGGGTGTAGCCACACTCGGTGCAACTAAAGTTGGAGAAACTGACACCCGCCAGCCACCTATGTGCAAAGCACGTCGGTAGAACCAGTCTTGCGTAAGCGTACGCGTAATGTCGGTCCGGGCCGCTTCATCCAACAATACCGCCGAACCAAAGTATGACATGTTGGTAAGCAGTATGACTTGTATCGCCCACAACTCACATGTGTTCTACTCGTGCATATAACATCTACACATAAAACCAGGCTCGGATGCCACAGTTGGGGAACGTAGTAATTTCAAAAAAAATCCTACGCACACGCAAGATCATGGTGATGCATAGAAACGAGAGGGGAGAGTGTTGTCCACATACCCTCGTAGACCGAAAGCGGAAGCGTTAGCACAACGCGGTTGATGTAGTCGTACGTCTTCACGATCCGACCGATCCAAGTACCGAACGTAGGACACCTCCGAGTTCAGCACACGTTCAGCTCGATGACGTCCCACGAACTCCGATCCAGCAGAGCTTTGCGGGAGAGTTCCGTCAGCATGATGGCGTGATGACGGTGTTGATGATGCTACCGACGCAGGGCTTCGCCTAAGCACTGCTACGATAATACCGAGGTGGAATATGGTGGAGGGGGGCACCGCACACGGCTCAGAGATCAATGATCAATTGTTGTGTCTATGGGGTGCCCCCTCCTCTGTATATAAAGGAGGGGAGGAGAGGGTCAGCCAAGGGGAGGAGGTGCGCCCAAGGGGGGGAGTCCTACTCCCACTAGAAGTAGGACTCCTCCTTTTCCTATTTGGAGAGGGAGAGGGAAGGAAGAGGAAGGAGGGAGGAAGGAAAGGGGGGGCCGGCCCCCTTCCGAATCCGGATTGGGCTTGGGGGGGCGCCCCCTCCCTTGCTCCTTTCCCATCCTTTCCACTAAATCCCATTAAGGCCCATATACCTCCCGGGGGGTTCCGATAACCTCCCGGTGCTCCGGTATTATCCCAATCTCACCCGGAACCATTCTGGTGTCCAAATATAGTCGTCCAATATATCGATCTTTATGTCTCGACCATTTCGAGACTCCTCGTCATGTCCTTGATCACATCCGGGACTCCGAACTACCTTCGATACATCAAAACACATAAACTCATAATATAACTATCATTGAACTTTAAGGGTGCGGACCCTACGGGTTCGAGAACTATGTAGCCATGACCGAGACACGTCTCCGGTCAATAACCAATAGCGGAACCTGGATACTCATATTGGCTACCACATATTCTACAAAGATCTTTATCGGTCAAACCGCATAACGACAGATGTTGTTCCCTTTGTCATCGGTATGTTACTTGTCCGAGATTCGATCGTCGATATCTCAATACCTATGTCAATCTCGTTACCGGCAAGTCTCTTTACTTGTTCCGTAATGCATCATTTTGTAACTAAATCATTATTCACATTGCTTGCAAGGCATATAGTGATGTGCATTACCGAGAGGGCCCAGAGATACCTCTCCGACAATCGGAGTGACAAATCCTAATCTCGAAATACGCCAACTCAACAAGTACCTTCGGAAACACCTGTAGAGCACCTTTATAATCACCCACTTACGTTGTGACGTTTGGTAGCACACAAAGTGTTCCTCCGGTAAATGGGAGTTGCATAATCTCATAGTCATAGGAACATGTATAAGTCATGAAGAAAGCAATAGCAACATACTAAACGATCAAGTGCTAAGCTAACGGAATGGGTCAAGTCAATCACATCATTCTCCTAATGATGTGATCCTGTTAATCAAATGACAACTCATGTCTATGGTTAGGAAACTTAACCATCTTTGATTCAACGAGCTAGTCAAGTAGAGGCATACTAGTGACATTATGTTTGTCTATGTATTCACACATGTACTAAGTTTCCGGTTAATACAATTCTAGCATGAATAATAAACATTTATCATGGTATAAGGAAATATAAATAACAACTTTATTATTGCCTCTAGGGCATATTTCCTTCAATTATTCCCGCATCAACGTCGATGATGCCTATCCCGCATCATCGTCGTCGACTCGGTGGAGGAGGCCTGCTTGATCAGAGGGGCCATGTCCGGGACTGGGCTCCGCCGGGCTGGTACTGGGATGTGCTACCTTCCGGGGGTGCAGGTTGGTGAGGAGCCAGCCCGTCATTGACCCAAACCTTCTTTGGTGGCGGTCGCGTGGGCCAGTGACGGTGCGGAGGCTTGAAGACCCCGTGGAGGTGGTACGTCACCATGTCAATGAGGAGGACGAGCATGTCCGTCTCTACATAGTTTTGTTGGAGGGCAGGTTCTCCAATACCTGGCAGGTCCTTCAGGGATCTCACTGGAGCTATGATCCTGTGATGGTTCCTTCTCTTTGAGTGTCCACCGCCCGGGCCGATACCCGTCGTTCGCTAGGGTTTTAACTGTGTTAGTGAGGTTATATGTATGATATTATTCGAGATGTATTAGTGATAATATTCGATGATGTACGGACGCAAGAGATGATTTAGTCTTGCTTATTGCATGCATGCTAATTTTAATACTAATTTATTTTATGATTTAGTTTTGCTTATTTAATGCTCAAATTGGAGAACTACTCCTATTTTGAATGCTCAAATTGGAGAGCAGTATGCAAGGCGTTTGCATTTGATTGGTTGATAGCTTATAGGGTTTCACTAAGTCCTAAGATGAGGATAATGATGTTTTTATTTATATTTTGTTTTTGCAGCCAAATATCCATGTTGTCGTCGCCGTCGCCCCTGTCACGGACCCCCTCCGACCTCGAGGTGACACCAGCCAAATCTCCATGTCAATATGAGTCCTATAGTATATTTTGAAATGTTTTTGTTCGTATTTTTAACCATTGAAATGCAATGATCATCAAGTTTGAATGCAATGACCATCAAGTTTGAATGCAAATAGGATATGTGCTTGCCCAAGTGGCCATGTTTGCAGGTAACACCTCCGAGTGGCCTATGTTTTGCCGGAGTGTTGATTAATTTCCGTTCCGGCAAATTTCACGCTCTCGATATGTCATTTTTTAGCAAAGGTCATGCCGGATTTTTCCGTGAATTTTGGCATGGCTTGTGCTAGAATATGTAGGAAATATCGAGTGGCCTGGATTTTCTAGAAAGATAATTAAATGACATTTCAGGTTGACTTTAAGTCTGTCGAGGCTCCATACATGACAATCAAAAAATGAGTGAGGGAGAAAGTCTGCACCATATATGAGAGAGGAAGAATCCTGGCTGTTGTCGTGGGGGTCATTTCTCCTTCTTCTCCTTGTGCTATACCTTTGTTATGCACTAGGGGAAGGAGGAGTAACGACTATCACCGATGGTCGAAAAATCAGTGAGGGACTGTATCCACCATATATGAGAGAAGAAGAATGCTGACTGTTGTCATGGGGTCGCTTCTCCTTCGTTCCCATGTGCTAGACATTTTGGTCGAATATATACACCACGTGAGCTAAGAGTTTTTAAAAAAGACTCAACGGACAGATAGTCAACCCGTGCGGAATAATAATGATCTAATTTAGTTTTTGTAGTACATATATTGAATTTTAGAAGTTTAATATTTGAATTATGAACATAGGAAATGTCGTCGGATGATGAAAGTCTCGCGGAGTGCTCCTAGTGTGGCAACAACCGGGGTTTCTGTGACAGACCTCACTTGGTAGAAGGTCGGCGCTTCAGCATTAAGCTCGAGGAGATCTTCGATGTTGAAACGGTACGCAATGATGCAAATTGTTTTTTTCGTAATTAAGCTTGACTTCTTCTTCTTCAACATGTAATTTTCATCTTTTGCATTTTGACTAGCTTATCCCATGCCATGCAAGATGCTATGTCTTGGAGAGGATGGCTTTTGAAGATCATGAAAAGATGGAAACAAAGATAGTTCACCTAGGGACCCATCATGGTTTTGATTTTCCTGTAAATCTATACAATTTTGTGAGTGTATCCCATTTTGGTTGCCCGAATTGGGAAGCACTTTCCAACGCATATGATTTCCATGAGGGTACGCTTGTCACCATGGATCTTGGTGATCCTGACACCGAGGAAGACAATATGGAGATTTTGGTCCTTGTTGATACACTTCCAATTCTACCGCTATGTGAGTTTCTCAAACATAGTTATTAAGTAATTTATATTGTTTATTTCAAAATACTTGACATCTTATTTCGATTGATAGCTTATTTTCATTCTTCAAAGAATGTGCGGAAGATGATAGACAGAACCTACTACACCGATGGCGCATAATTAACTTATCAGGAGAAAAATCATCTGATCTCATTTATTAGTGATCTTGAGAATTACAATATCTATAATCAAACTCCTGCACATTATGGTCAATACGTGCCACTAGTGCACGTGTTGAACAACGGTAACATCCATGGAGATGGCATGGTAAGACTTTTTACTATTACGACATCCGTGCATCTTTTGCATAAATTCTTCTAAAACTAAACTACATTGCTAACTATGAAGTTATTAGTATGTTTTTCAACAGAAAATCCTCAAGGATTGTGTGCCTCATCTGATGTTTCCGAAAGGTTGCCTTGATGTTATGAGCTTACGGCTGGGTCATCCTACGCATCACAGTTGTTCATACTGGATTTCTAAAACCGATGAAGACATGACAATCAAAGATTGGAAACAATGTATGGTCAGTCGTAGGGAGGTACTTGGAAGTAACATTGTGCGATGCGCAAGAATTGGAGACAGGATAATCTCCATTCTCCATAATGGAGAGTCAGGGCCTATCTTGTTTTATGCTATTTTACCTAAGAGAGTATAGTAGGTCCTATTAGAGAGGTGTAGGTCCGGTAAAATGTGTTATTATGTGGTACAATGTGTTAGAGTTGACGATGATGATGAGGAGGAGTTGTGATTATGACTAGTGAACAACTTTCTATATAATGTCTCATTGACGGAAGTGATGATCATGAGGAGGTGCTATATGACAATGATGTATTATGATGATAAGTTGTTGATGATATGATGATGACGATGATGATGATGATATTTATTATATCATTGGGTGAAAGAACCGCGGATTAGTTTCAAGTGGATGTCCATCCACTTGAAACTAGTCCACGGTTCTTTCACCCAGTGATGTAATAACTCATTATGATGTAAAAACAATCTCTAAATTGCTACTGTATGAAAACTTGTATAAAGGTGTATGAATACAACATGAAATAAAAAAGAAATAGAATACGGGATAATAGTAGTAGTGCGGGCTGCGAGAACCGCTACTAGTAATTACCAGTAGCGCCCTTTTCAGGAAGCGCTACTACTAAGTGGATATAGCAGTAGCGCGGGTAGACCCATGCTACTGCTAACCTTTAGCTGTAGCGCCATAGCAGTAGCGATGTCACCCACGCTGCTGGTAGGCCAAAAACCCGCGCTATTGGTAGGCTTTTCCCTAGTAGTGTTTGTCTATTGCTGTTTTCAGGGGATGGAGCCTTAGGCAGCTAGATGTTTAGAATGCGTTCCTTCATGGTGTTCTGGAAGAGGATGTCTACATGAAACAATCACCTAGGTTTGAAAATAACAAATTTCCCTCACATGTGTGCAAACTTGATAGGCCATATATGGTCTGAAGCAGGCCCCCAGAGCATGGTACTCCCATCTTAGTCACAAACTACAAGTACTTGGTTTTACTCCCTCCAAGGCTGACACCTCATTGTTCATTTACAGCAAGTCAAATACTTCTATATTTGTACTTATCTATGTTGATGATATTATTGTTACTAGTTCATCTAATGAGGCAGTGGCAGGATTGTCGAGGGATCTGAGTGCTGAGTTTGCTCTAAAAGATCTAGGAGATTTGCATTTCTTCCTAGGCATTGAGGTGCAGAAACATGGAGATGACCTTCATCTGTCTCAGGAAAATATGCAACTGACCTGATAAAGAGGGTTGGCCTGCAAGGATGTAAACCCTCATCAACTCCATTGTCAAGTTCTGAAAAACTATCTCTCGCAGAAGGAAACCTCTTGAATCAATAGGACAACACCAACTAAAGAAGCTTGGTAGGTGCACTTCAGTACTTGACTCTTACAAGGCCAGATATATATATTTTTTGTTAACAAAGTATGTCAGTTCCTTCATGCACCCACTACTGTTCACTGGACTGCAGCTAAGCGTATTGTCAGATATGTTAAAAATACTTTGACTATCGGCCTTACCTTCAGCAAGTCATCATCTATGCTTGTCAGTGCATTCTCTGATTCTAATTGGGCACGTTGTGTAGATGACAGATGCTCAACAAGTGGCTTTTTTGTGTTCTTTGGACCTAACCTCGTATCGTGGTGTGCAAAGAAACAAGCTACTGTATCAAGATCAAGTACAGAAGAAGAGTACAAGGCTATAGAAAATGCCACAACAAAAATTATTTGGGTCCCGTCTTTGTTAAGGTAACTTGGTATTAAACGAATTCCAGCTCCATGCTTATGGTGTGACAACCTCGGTGCTACATATTTATCAACTAACCCAGTTTTTCATGCTAGAACAAAACACATTTAAATAGATTTTCACTTTGTCAGAGAAAGAGTTGCTAGTAAGAAATTGGAAATGCGATTTATACATTCCAGAGATCAAGTTACAGATGGCTTTACATAGGCATTGCCCACAAATAGCTTTGAAGAACTCAAGCGTAATCTCAACTTATGCAAGTTGTGATTAAGGGGGAGTGTTAAACATATTATGGCGTCGCGTTACATGCGCAGAGGAGGTTGTAGGTAGTTTGGTAGACATATATATTGGTTGTTTATTTTATACTTATCTCATGTAACCGATTGTATCTCTCCTCTATCCCTTGTCTCCCAAGCATGTAATCTCAACAACCTTGTATGCATATTCTAGAGTTAAGCACCTGGCTATATTAACATGCACCCGTCACCCTCGGTAGGGTATGACGTTTCCCTAAACTTTCCACAGTATCCACTCTCTTCTCTGTAGATGGTCACTGAACCACAACCTATTTTGTGGAGAAGCCAAGTAAAAAAACTTAAGGCGGGTAGGTGCCTAAGAGTGCCAGAAGATTTGTCTGAAGCTGGATTTGATCAATCCCTGAAACTGAAACTTATATGCAGAGCTTGTGGTGTAGATTCTAGAATCTTTGTGGTTCCACTTGATCGTGTCTCTAGATGAATCATTTAGTTGAATATTACGAGCCTGAATCCAACGACGTAAACTGCTCACCTATGCCCAGATTAGTTTGGTGTTCCCATGAGCAAGATCATTTATCCAGGTCTGGTTTGTCAGGGCCTCTTTTACAGTCCTATTATTCCTTAAAGAGTGCTTGTAGAGGGTTGGGAAGGCTGGTCTTCAGGTTGCCGCTGCTAGTCTAGGAGTAGTTCAAGAACGTTGTTGTTACGACATTTCCAATGGTAAAAGTGGTGGACGTGATAAAGAGGACTCTGCATCGTTGTCGCGCAGCAGCTGCATACCATCCCATGGCATGTCCAGCTTGTCCATGACTGCTAGAGCCAACACAAACACAGGGCTCTGCCCAATCGCTGCAAATCTGGTATCCTCGGGCCCCATTGTCGATTGACGAGCATAAAACAGACCAATTGACCTTGCACTTGCCGCCGGTGATCTCTTCTTCTTGGGCCCATAGAACTTATCATCTAACCATTTCAACACAACATGGCACTTTGAGCACTGTCATGGCAAAAGTTTGCAGCATGCTGAGGACACTCCTTCTGAGCGCTCGTCTTCCCACAATTGACATGAGCTTTCCCTTCCGGCCCGCAAGCCTTGCCTTGATACGGACAAGGATGAACTAGATATGGACAAGGCGCAGCCTAGAAAGGGTGATTGGGAGGCCATGGTATCGGAGAGAGAAATCCACTGTCTGCCCGCCAAAATTCTGAAGTTTGTTGTAGGTTGATCTCTTTACATCAGATCGCCATTGTTGTGGATTTTTGCTGGGTTAACTTTCAGGCCTGTTGCATCGTGAAATCTTGCAGGATGTTTAGGAGTGTATCAATCTTTGCCTTGATCAGGTTAGCAAAGATAACCGCATCATCAGCGTAAAAACTGATTCTCAAGGAAATATCTCTGCCAGCCAGTGAGGTGAGGAGGTCTAATTCAGTAGCTCTCTACAGTAAACGGTGTAGTGGATCAATGGAGATGATGAATAGGAGTGACAATAAGGGATCGCCCTGACGAAGCCCTCTTTTGTGCGTCATTGTTTGACCAGGGGAGCCATTTAGCAGGAAGGGCGTATTGGGACATAATAAAATTAACTTAATTGATAAATATGAAGTAACACTCATTTACACACATTACAATACCCCATCTCGACGACGTCCTTAGTGGTGAAGTCGATGGATCAGTGAGAAGCTTATTCCATTGTCTCCTTGATTCGATGGATTTGGTGGTGTTTGTTGTTTCTATGGCGGATCTTATCACGTGTGGTGCCGTCTTTGTTTGGGAGAAGATGAAGGTCCAAGAACACTGTTGGAGGCTTGTGGGTGGTAGTTCTAGTGTTTTGCCTCAACGACATCGACGGTATGCAGCGGATCTGGGTTTCGAGGAGCACAGGGATGATCCCCAGTCAACTTGCCACAGCGACAATGGCCTTGCCGGTGGCAGGCCTTTTCTTCGGTTCACAAAGCCTTTATGGGCGATTGTGTTTCTTCGTCTCCGAAGATGGCAAGTGGCAACGGTGGCTATTGCAGAATTCTACTTCAATGGAGTTTTCTTTCAATTGTTTCTCGACATGTGTCCTCTCTTTTTTTCTATCGTGGTTTTCATGATTTCGTGTTGTAATATGACATTTGTTTAATGTTATATGAAATTTCTCAATATAGACATATAAGATAAGTAATAGTATACTGATCTCAACCTCCGCACTCAACGATGCACGCATTGATTAAATTGACATGGTCATTGATTCGTCTCCAACTTATCTATAATTTTTTATTGTTCCATGCTATTATATTATCTATTTTGGATGTTTAATGGGCTTTAATATGATCTTTTATATTATTTTCGGGGCTAACCTATTAACCGGAGGCCCAGTGCTAGTTTCTGTTTTTTTGCCTATTTTAGAGTTCTGCAGAAAAGGAATACCAAATGGAGTCCAAACGGAATGAAACCTTCGCAATGATCTTTCTTGGACTGAAAGCAAACCAGAAGACTTGGAGTTGAAGTTAGAAACGCCATGAGGCGTCCACGAGGAAGGACGGTGCGCCCAGGGGGTAGGCCCGCCCCCAACCTCGTGGGCCCCTCGTAGCTCCACCGACGTACTTCTTTCGCCTATATATACTCTTATACCCTAGAAACATCAGGGAGAGCCACGAAACCACTTTTCCACCACCGCAACCTTCTGTACCCGTGATATCCCATCTTGGGGCCTTTTCCGGCAATCCGCCGGAGGGGGAATCGATTACTGAGGGCTTCTACATCAACACCATTGCCTCTCCGATGAAGCGTGAGTAGTTTACCATAGACCTTCGGGTCCATAGTTATTAGCTAGATGGCTTATTCTCTCTCTTTGATTCTCAATACAAAGTTCTCCTCGATGTTCTTGGAGATCTATTCGATGTAATATTCTTTTGGGGTGTGTTTGTCGAGATCTGATGAATTATGGATTTATGATCAGATTATCTATGAATATTATTTGGTTCTTCTCTCAATTCTTATATGCATGATTTGATATCTTTGCAAGTCTCTTCGAATTATCGGTTTAGTTTGGCCTACTAGCTTGATCTTTCTTGCAATGGGAGAAGTGGTTAGCTTTGGGTTCAATCTTGCGGTGTCCTTTCCTAGTGACAGTAGGGGCAGCAAGGCACATATTGTATTGTCGCCATCGAGGATAAAAATATGTGGTTTATATCATATTGATTGAGTTTATCCCTCTACATCATGTCATCTTGCTTAATGCATTACTCTGTTCTTATGAACTTAATACTCTAGATGCATGCTCGATAGCGGTCGATGTGTGGAGTAATAATAGTAGATGCAGAATTGTTTCAGTCTACTTGACACGGACGTGATGCCTATGTTCATGATCATTGCCTTAGATGTCTTCATAATTATGCGCTTTTCTATCAATTGCTCGGCAGTAATTTGTTCACCCACCGTAATACATGCTATCTTGAGAGAAGCCACTAGTGAAAACTATGGCCCCGGGGTCTCTTTTCTATTTTATTGCATCTCTTTTCCATTATATCGCATCTCATTTACTAGTTTTCAATCTTTACTTTCCAATCTATACAACAAAAATACCAAAAATACTTATTTTACTATCTCTATTATATCTCACTTTTGCGAGTGACTGTGAAGGGATTGACAACCCCTTTATCGCGTTGGTTGCAAGCTTCTTGATTGTTTGTGCAGGTACTAGGTGACTTGTGCGTCGTATCCTACTGGATTGATAACTTGGTTCTCAATGTAAATACTTACGCTACTTTGCTGCATCACCCTTTCCTCTTCAAGGGAAAAACCAACACAAGCTCAAGAGGTAGCAAGAAGGATTTCTGGCGCTGTTGCCGGGGAGATCTATGCCAAGTCAAGCCATACGAAGTACCCATCATAAACTATTCTCCCTCACATTACTTATTTTCCATTCTCCTCTAGTTTTCCTCTCCCCCACTTCTAAAACGATATTTTCGAAAACCTTTGCCTTTTCTTTGCCCTTCTTCAGTCTGCCTTTCCTTTTTTTTGTCCATGTCTAGCTCTTCTTCCCCTCCATTGTCTTCTGATTTTGATGTTCTTCACTTCAAGCAGAAACAAGGAGAAAATTTCAAGGATGCTTGGTATAGGATAACAAAATATTATCGTAATTGCACCATGCAAGGAGATTTTAAAATCTTACTCCGTAATTTTTATGTTGGATTGACCTTGCCTCATGGGCAACTCTTGGATTTCGCCTCCAAAGGAAACTTTATCGAAATTGATCCCAACATCGCTTATGAAATTCTAGAAGGAGTAGTTGGCATATCACCTCCACCTTCGGGTTTACCCCAAACCCACGAGGGAGCTCAACCTTTTGAAAAACTTTGTGAGGTAGTTAAAATTTTGCAAAAATCGCTTGAACCTCTCAAAAATGTCAATGGAAATATCCACCGTATGAAAATGTTGATCACCCTTTGTAATAAACGGTTGGATGCTTTAGATCTAAAAATTTCTGAATATGAGGGAAAGCCTAAAGAACTTCCCGTACCTGAACAAAATTCCCTCAAAAGAGTAAAAATCAAAGATGGCAATACCTAGATCTATTCGTGTTTTTATGCCTAGCTAGGGGCGTTAAACGATAGTGCTTGTTGGGAGGCAACCCAATTTTAATTTTGTCCTTTGCTTTTTGCTCCTGTTTAGTAATAAAGAATTCATCTAGCCTCTGTTTAGATGTGGTTTTATGTCTTTAGTTAGTGTTTGTGCCAAGTAGAACCTTTGGGAATACTTGGGTGAAGTCTTTGCGATCTTGCTGTAAAAAACAGAAACTTTTGCGCTCATGATATTAGCCGTCATTTTTTACAGGAGAGTATTTTTAGGTTGATTATTTTTGCAGAAGATTAATAAACAAATTCCTCACGTCCACCATTTTATTTCAGAATTTTTGGAGTTACAGAAGTATTCTAAAGTTACAGATTTCTACAGACTGTTCTGTTTTTGACAGATTCTGTTTTTCGTGTGTTGTTTGCTTATTTTGATGAATCTATGAGTAGTATCGGGGGGTATGAACCATAGAGAACTTCAAATACAGTAGGTTTAGCACAAATATAAATAAATAATGAGTTCATTACAGTACCTTAAAGTGATGGTTTATTTTCTTATACTAACGGAGCTCATGAGATTTTTTGTTGAAGTTTTGTGTTGTGAAGTTTTCAAGTTTTTGGGTAAAGATTTGATGGATTTTGGAATAAGGAGTGGCAAGAGCCTAAGATTGGGGATGCCCAAGGAACCCCAAGGTAAAATTTAAGGACAACCAAAAGCCTAAGCTTGGGTATGCCCCGGAAGGCATCCCCTCTTTTGTCTTCATCTATCGGTACCTTTACTTGAGGCTATATTTTTTTTCTCCACATATATGTGTTTTTCTTGGAGCGTCTTGTATGATTTGAGTATTTGCTTTTTAGTTTACCATAATCATCCTTGCTGTACACACCTTTTGGGAGAGAAACGCATGAATCGAAATTTATTAGAATACTCTATGTGCTTCACTTATATCTTTTGAGCTAGACAATTTTGCTCTAGTGCTTCACTTATACCTTTTTAGAGCACGGTGGTGGTTTTATTTTATAGAAATTATTGATCTCTCATGCCTCACTTATATTATTTTGAGAGTCTTTTAGAACAGCATGGTAATTTGCTTTCGCTATAAAACTAGTCCTAATATGATGGGCATCCAAGATGGGTATAATAAAAACTTTCATATAAAGTGCATTGAATACTATGAGAAGTTTGATTCTTGATGATTGTTTGAGATAGAAGGATGGTGATATTTGAGTCATGCTAGGAGAGTAATTGTGAACTTGAGAAATACTTGTGTTGAGGTTTGCAAGTCCCGTAGCATGCACGTTTGGTAACCGTTGGGTAACAAATTTGAAGCATGAGGTGTTTCTTTGATTGTCTTCCTTATGTGTGGAGGTCGGGATCGCGCGATGGTTAACTCCTACCAACCCTTCTCCTAGGAGCATGCACTTAGTGCTTGGTTCTGATGACTTGTACATTTTTGCAATAAGTATGTGAGTTCTTTATGACTAATGTTGAGTTCATGGATTATACGCACTCTCATCCTTCCACCATTGCTAGCCTCTCTAGTACCGCACAACTTTCACCGGTACCATAAACCCACCATTTACCTTCCTCAAAAAAGCCATCATACCTACCTATTATGGCATTTCCATAGCCATTCCGAGATATATTACCATGCAACTTTCCACCGTTCCGTTTATTATGACACACTTCATCATTGTCATATTGTCTTGCATGATCATGTAGTTGACATCGTATTTGTGGCAAGGCCACCATTCATAATTCATTCATACATGTCACTCTTGATTCATCGCACATCCTGGTACACCGCTGGAGGCATTCATATAGAGTCATATTTTGTTCTAAGTATCGAGTTATAATTCTTGAGTTGTAAATAAATAGAAGTGTGATGATCATCATTATTAGATCATTGTCCCATGTGAGGAAATAAAAAAAGAGGCCAAAGAAGCCAATGAAAAAAAATAAGAGGCCAAAGAAGCCAAACAAAAAAATGAGAGAAAAAGAGAGAAGGGGCAATGCTACTATCCTTTTTCCACACTTGTGCTTCAAAGTAGCACCATGATCTTCATGATAAAGAGTCTCTCATTTTGTCACTTTCATATACTAGTGGGAATTTTCGTTATAGAACTTGGCTTGTATATTGATACGTCTCCAACGTATCTATAATTTTTGATTGTTCCATGCTATTATATTACATGTTTTGGATGTTTATGGACTTTATTTTACACATTTATATCATTTTTGGGACTAACCTACTAACCGGAGGCCCAGCCCGTATTGCTGTTTTTTTTTGCCTACTTCAGTATTTCGAAGAAAAGGAATATCAGACGGAGTCCAAACAGAATGAAACCTTCGGGAGCGTCATTTTTGGAACGAACGTGATCCGGAGAACTTGGAGTGCAACTCAAGAAGCAATTGAGGCGGCAGGAGATAGGAGGGCGCGTCCACCCCTCCTGGGCGCGCCCCCTGTCTCCTGGGCCCCTCGAGCGGCTACCGACGTACTTCTTCCTCCTACATAAGCCTACGTACCCCGACAACATCCAGGGAGCCACCGAAGAAATATTTCCGCCACCGTAACCTTCTGTATCTGTGAGATCCCATCTTGGAGCCGTCGCCGGCGTTCTGCCGAAGGGGGAATCCACAATAGAGGGCTTCTACATCAACACCATAGCCCTTCCGATGAGTTGTGAGTAGTTTACCACAGACCTTCGGGTCCATAGCTATTAGCTAGTTGGCTTCTTCTCTCTTTTTGGATCTCAATACAATGTTCTCCCCCTCTCTTGTGGAGATCTATTCGATGTAAACTCTTTTTGCGTTTTGTTTGTCGAGATCCGATGAATTTTGGGTTTATGATCAAGTTTATCTATGAGAAATATCTAAATCTTCTCTGAATTCTTTTATGTATGATTGAGTTATCTTTGCAAGTCTCTTCGAATTATCGGTTTGGTTTGGCCTACTAGATTGATCTTCCTTGCCATGGGAGAAGTGCTTAGCTTTGGGTTCAATCTTGTGATGTCCTTACCCAGTGATAGAAAGGGTTGCAAGGCACATATTGTATTGTTGCCATCGAGGATAAAAAGAAGGGGTTTATATCATATTGCTTGAGCTTATCCCTCTACATCATGTCATCTTTCTTAATGTGTTACTCTATTCTTATGGACTTAATACTCTAGATGCATGCTGGATAGCGGTCGATGTGTGGAGTAATAGGAGTAGATGCAGGCAGGAGTCGGTCTACTTGTTGCGGACGTGATGCCTATATACATGATCATGCCTAGATAATCTCATAATTATTCGCTTTTCTATCAATTGCTCGACAGTAATTTGTTCACCCACCGTAATACTTATGCTATCTTGAGAGAAGCCTCTAGTGAAACATGTGGCCCCCGGGTCTATCTTTTATCATATAAGCTTTCAATCTACTTTTATTTGCATCTTTACTTTTTGCATCTATATTATAAAATACCAAAAACATATTTATCTTATCATATTATCTCTATCAGATCTCACTTTCGCAAGTGGCCGTGAAGGGATTGATAACCCCTTTATCGCGTTGGTTGCGAGTTCTTTGTTTGTTTGTGTAGGTTTGTGGGACTTGTGAGGAGCCTCCTACTAGATTGATACCTTGGTTCTCAAAAACCGAGGGAAATACTTACACTATTGTGTTGCATCACCCTTTCCTCTTAAAGGAAAACCAACGCAAGCTCAAGACGTAGCAAGAAGGATTGTTGGCGTCGTTGTCTAGGAGGTCTTCGCTCAAGTCAAGACATACCAAGTACCCATCACAAACTCATCTCCCTCGCATTTACATTATTTTCCATTTGCCTCTCGTTTTCCTCTCCCCCACTTCACCCTTGCCATTTTATTCGCCCTCTCTTTCCCAATCTCCTCTCTTTTACGCTTGCCTTCTTCTCCTCTCTTTTTCGCTTGCCTTTTTCTGTTTGCTTGTGTGTTGGATTACTTGTTGCCATGGTGCAAGATAATACCAAATTGTGTGATTTCTCCAATGCCAATAATAATGATTTCCTTAATACTCCAATTGATCCTCTGTATGATGTTGAGTCTTGTGAAATCAATGCTGCTTTGCTGAATCTTGTTATGAAAGATCAATTCTCCGGCCTTCCTAGTGAAGATGCCGCTACCCATCTAAACAACTTTGTTCATTTGTGTGAGATGCAAAAGAAAAAAGATACAGATAATGATATTGTTAAATTGAAGTTATTTCTGTTTTCACTTAGAGATCGTGCTAAAGTTTGGTTTTCGTCTTTGCCTAAAAATAGTATTGATTCTTGGAACAAGTGCAAAGATGCTTTTATCTCTAAGTATTTTCCTCCTGCTAAGATCAACTCCCTTAGGAATGATATTATGAATTTTAAACAACTTGATCATGAGCATGTTGCCCAATCTTGGGAAAGAATGAAATTGATGATTCGCAATTGCCCTACTCATGGTTGAATTTATGGATGATCATACAAAAAATTTATGCCGGATTAAACTTTGCTTCTAGAAATCTTTTAGATTCGGCCTCCAGAGGCACGTTTATGGAAATCACTTTAGGAGATGCTACAAAACTTCTTGATAATATTATGGCTAATTATTCTCAATGGCACGCCGAACGATCTACTAGTAAAAAAGTGCATGCTATAGAAGAAATTAATGTTTTGAGTGGAAAGATGGATGAGATTATGAGATTGTTTGCTACTAAGAGTTCTTCTATTGATCCCAATTATATGCCTTTATCTACCTTGATTGAGAATAATAATGAATCTATGGATGTAAATTTTGTTGGTAGGAATAATTTCGGAAACAATGCTTATAGAGGAAACTTTAATCCTAGACCATTCCCTAGCAATTCCTCTAATAATTATGGAAGTTCCTACAATAATTCTTATGGTAATTTTAATAAGATGCCCTCTGATTTTGAAAATAGTGTGACAGAATTTATGATCTCTCAAAAGAATTTTAATGCTTTGGTTGAAGAAAAATTGCTCAAAGTTGATGATTTGGCTAGGAACATTGATAGACTTTCGCTTGATGTTGATTCTCTTAAACTTAGATCTTCTTATCCTAGGCATGATATCAATGAGTCTCTCAAAGCTATGAGAAGTTCCATTGACGAATGCAAATAAAGAACCGCTAGATTGCATGCTAAGAAAGATTGCTTTGTAAAAGCGTGTTCTTCTAGTTCCCATGAAAATAATGATGAAGATCTTAAAGTTATTGATGTGTCTCCTATTATATCTTTGTTTTGCAATATGAATCTTGATAATAATGGGACTGGAGATGAGTCAACTTTATTTAGAAGGCGTCCCAAGAATTTGGAGTTTTTAGATCTTGATGATAAATTTGGTAAAAGTGGGATTGGAGAGGTCATGACTTTAAATAGTATTGAACCCACTATCTCGGATTTCAAGGAATTTGATTATGATAATTGTTCTTTAGAAAGTTGTATTTCCTTGTTGCAATCCGTTGTTAATTCTCCTCATGCTTATAGTCAAAATAAAGCTTTTACCAAACATATTGCCGATGTCTTGATGCAATCTTTTGATGAAAAGCTTAATTTGGAAGTTTCTATACCTAGAAAACTTAATGATGAGTGGGAACCTACTATAAAGATTAAAATTAAAGATTATGAGTGTTTTCCTTTGTGTGATTTGGGTGCTAGTGTTTCCACCATTCCGAAAACTTTATGTGATATTCTAGGTTTCCATGATCTTGATGATTTCTCTTTAAATTTGCACCTTGCGGATTCCACCATTAAAAAGCCAATGGGAAGGATCAATGATGTCCTAATTGTTGAAAATAGAAATTTGGTGCCCGTTGATTTTATCGTTCTTGATATAGAATGCAATCTTCTTGCCCTATTATTCTTGGTAGACCTTTCCTTAGAACGATTGGTGCGATTATTGATATGAAGGAAGGGAATATTAGATTCCAATTTCCATTAAAGAAAGGCATGGAGCACTTTCCAAGAAAGAAAGTAAAATTACCTTATGAATCTATCATGCGAGCTACCTATGAATCAAGTGCCAAAGATGGCACTACTTAGATCTATCTTAGCTTTTATGCCTAGCTAGGGGCGTTCAACGATAGCGCTAGTTGGGAGGCAACCCAATTTCTTTGTGTTTTTTGTTTTTGTTCCTGTTTAGTAATAAATTTTGCATCTACTTTCTGTTTAGATGTGTTTTCATGTTTTATTTAGTGTTTGTGCCAAGTAGAACCTATAGGATAACCTATGATGATAGTTGATTTGATTCTGCTGAAAAACAGAAACTTTGCGCTCACGAGAAAAAATTCAAAAAATCACTGGAACGAGATTTTGCATTAATGTTTTTTTCTGCTGTTCGATAAACAAATTGTTTAGGACGTCCTATTTTGTTAGGATTTTTAAGGTTCCAGAAGTTTGCGTTAGTTACATATTGCTATAGACTATTCTGTTTTTGACAGATTCTGTTTTTCGTGTGTTGTTTGCTTATTTTGATGCATCTATGGCTAGTATTAAGTGGTATGAACCATAGAGAACTTGGAATACAGTAGTTTTAACACCAATATAAATAAAGAATGAGTTAATTACAGTACCTTATGTGGTGGTTTTGTTTTCTTTCACTAACGGAGCTTATGAGATTTCCTGTTGTGTTTTGTGTTGTGAAGTTTTCAAGTTTTGGGTAAAGCTTTGATGAACTATGGAATAAGGAGTGGCAAAAGCCTAAGCTTGGGGATGTTGGGAACGTAGCAGAAATTCAAAATTTTCCTACGAGTCAGCAAGATCTATCTATGGAGAGACTAGCAACGAGAGAGAGGAGAGTGCATCTACATACCTTTGTAGATCGCTAAGCGGAAGCGTTCAAGTGAACGGGGTTGATGGAGTCGTACTCGTCGTGATCCAAATCAACGATGATCCTAGCGCCGAATGGATGGCACCTCCACGTTCAACACACATACGGTTGGGAGAGACATCTCCTCCTTCTTGATCCAGCAAGGGGAGGAGAGGTTGATGGAGATCCAGCAGCACGACGGCGTGGTGGTGGAAGTAGCGGGATCCCGGCAGGGCTTCGCCAAGCGCAAGCGGGGAGGAAGAGGTGTCACGGGAGAGAGGGAGGCGCCAGGGACTCAGGTGCGGCTGCCCTCCCTCCCCTACACTATATATAGGGGCCTAGGGGGCGCCGGCCCCTTGTAGATCCCATCTAGGGAGGGGGGCGGCGGCCCTAGGGGTGGCTTGGCCTCCAAGACAGGTGGAGGCGCCCCCACCCCTTAGGGTTTCTAACCCTAGGCGCATGGGAGGCCCAAGGGGGGGCACACCAGCCCACCAGGGGCTGGTTCCCACGCCCCCTCAGCCTATGGGGCCCTCCGGGATAGGTGGCCCCACCCGGTGGACCCCAGGGACCCTTCCGGTGGTCCCGGTACAATACCGATGACCCTCGAAACTTTCCCGGTGGCCGAAACTGGACTTCCTATATATAAATCTTTACCTCCGGACCACTCCGGAACTCCTCGTGACATCTGGGATCTCATCCGGGATCTCTACAACCCTAGTGTCACCGAACCTTAAGTGTGTAGACCCTACGGGTTCGGGAACCATGCAGACATGACCGAGACAACTCTCCAGCCAATAACCAACAGCGGTATCTGGATACCCATGTTGGCTCCAACATGTTCCACGATGATCTCATCGGATGAACCACGATGTCGAGGATTCAATCAATCTCGTATACAATTCCCTTTGTCTAGCGGTATTGTACTTGCCCGAGATTCAATCGTCGGTATGCCGATACCTTGTTCAATCTCGTTACCGGCAAGTCTCTTTACTCGTACCGTAACACATCATCCCGTGATCAACCCCTTGGTCACGTTGTGCACATTATGATGATTTCCTACCGAGTGGGCCCAGAGATACCTCTCCGTTACACGGAGTGAAAAATCCTAGTCTCGATTCATGCCAACCCAACAGACACTTTCGGAGATACCCGTAGTGCACCTTTATAGCCACCCTGTTACGTTGTGACGTTTGCTACACCCAAAGCATTCCTACGGTATCCGGGAGTTGCACAATCTCATGGTCTAAGGAAATGATACTTGACATTAGAAAAGCTTTAGCATACGAACTACACGATCTTTGTGCTAGGCTTAGGATTGGGTCTTATCCATCACATCATTCTCCTAATGATGTGATCCCGTTATCAACGACATCCAACGTCCATGGTCAGGAAACCGTAACCATCTATTGATCAACAAGCTAGTCAACTAGAGGCTTACTAGGGACATGGTGTTGTCTATGTACCCACACATGTATCTGAGTTTCCTATCAATACAATTATAGCATGGATAATAACATTATCATGAACAAGGAAATATAATAATAATAACCAATTTATTATTGCATCTAGGGCATATTTCCAACAGTCTCCCACTTGCACTAGAGTCAATAATCTAGTTCACATCGCCATGTGATTAACATTGACAGGTCACATCGCCATGTGACCAACATCCAAAGAGTTTACTAGTGTTACTAAACTAGTTCACATCACCATGTGATTAAGACTCAATGAGTTCTGGGGTTTGATCATGTTTTGCTTGTGAGAGAGGTTTTAGTCAATGGGTCTGCAACATTCAGATCCGTATGTACTTTGCAATTCTCTATGTCATATTGTCAATGCTGCTTCCACGCTCCACTTGGAGCTATTCCAAATGATTGCTACACTATACGTATCCGGTTTGCTACTCAGAGTCATTCGGATAGGTGTTAAAGCTTGCATCGACGTAACCCTTTACGCCGAACTCTTTATCACCTCCATAATCGAGAAACATGTCCTTTATTTACTCCAAGGACAATTTTGACCGCTGTCCAATAATCCATTCCTGGATCATTCTTGTACCCCTTGACTGACTCATGGCAAGGCACACTTCCGGTGCGGTACACAGCATAGCATACTATAGAGCCTACATCTGAAGCATAGGGACGATCTTCGTCCTTTCTCTCTCTTCTGCCGTGGTCGAGCTTTAACTCTTAACTTCATACCTTACAACTCAGGCAAGAACTCGTTCTTTGACTGATCCATCTTGAACACCTTCAAGATCATGTCAAGGTATGTGCTCATTTGAAAGTACCATTTAGCGTTTTTGATCTATCCTCATAGAATCTATCACACCCGATCATCACGTGGTGCTTCGAAACAACGAACTTTCGCAACGGTGCACAGTTAGGGGGGACATTTTCTTGAAATTTTAATGAGGGATCATCTTATTTACTACCGTCGTTCTAAGAAAATAAGATGCATAAACATGATAAACATCACATGCAATCAAAAAGTGACATGATATGGCCAATATCATTTTGCTCCTTTTTGATCTCCATCTTCGGGGCTCCATGATCATCATCGTCACCGGCATGACACCATGATCTCCATCATCATGATCTCCATCATCGTGTCTCCATGAAGTTGTCTCACCAACTATTACTTCTACTACTATGGCTATCGGTTTAGCAATAAAGCAAAGTAATTACATGGCATTGTTCAATGACACGCAGGTCATACAATAAATTAAGAAAACTCCTATGGCTCCTGCCGGTTGTCATACTCATCGACATGCAAGTCGTGATTCCTATTACAAGAACATGATCAATCTCATACATCACATATCATTCATCACATTCTTTTTGGCCATATCACATCACATAGCATACCCTGCAAAAACAAGTTAGACGTCCTCTAATTGTTGTTTGCATGTTTTACGTGGCTGCTATGGGTTTCTAGCAAGAACGTTTCTTACCTACGCAAAAACCACAACGTGATATGTCAATTGTTATTTACCCTTCATAAGGACCCTTTTCATCTAATCCGATCCGACTAAAGTGGGAGAGACTGGTACCCGCTAGCCACCTTATGCAACAAGTGCATGTCAGTCGGTGGAACCTATCTCACGTAAGTGTACGTGTAAGGTCGGTCCGGGCCGCTTCATCCCACAATACCGTCGAAACAAGATTGGACTAGTAACGGTAAGCATATTGAACAAAATCAACGCCCACAACTACTTTGTGTTCTACTCGTGCAAAGAATCTACGCAATAGACCTAGCTCATGATGCCACTGTTGGGGAACGTAGCAGAAATTCAAAATTTTCCTACGAGTCACCAAGATCTATCTATGGAAAGACTAGCAACGAGAGAGAGGAGAGTGCATCTACATACCCTTGTAGATCGCTAAGTGGAAGCGTTCAAGTGAATGGGGTTGATGGAGTCGTACTCGTCGTGATCTAAATCACCGATGATCCTAGCGCCGAACGGACGGCACCTCCGCGTTCAACACACATACGGTTGGGAGAGACATATCCTCCTTCTTGATCCAGCAAGGGGAGGAGAGGTTGATAGAGTTCCAGCAGCACGACGGCGTGGTGGTGGAAGAAGCGGGATCCCGGCAGGGCTTCGCCAAGCGCAAGCGGGGAGGAAGAGGTGTCACGGGAGAGAGGGAGGCACCAGGGACTCAAGTGCGGCTGCCCTCCCTCCCCTCCACTATATATAGGGGCCTAGGGGGGGCGCCGGCCCCTTGTAGATCCCATCTAGGGAGGGGGCGGCGGCCCTATGGGTGGCTTGGCCTCCAAGACAGGTGGCCTCTAACCCTAGGTGCATGGGAGACCCAAGGGGGGGCGCACCAGCCCACCAGGGGCTGGTTCCCACGCCCCCTCAGCCTATGGGGCCCTCCAGGATAGGTGACCCCACCCGGTAGACCCCCGGGACCCTTCCGGTGGTCCCAGTACAATACCGATGACCCCCGAAACTTTCCCGGTGGCCGAAACTGGACTTCCTATATATAAATCTTTACCTCCGGACCACTCCGGAACTCCTCGTGACGTCCGGGATCTCATCCGGGACTCCGAACAACATTCGGGTTACCGCATACTATTATCTCTACAACCCTAGTGTCACCGAACCTTAAGTGTGTAGACCCTACGCGTTCGGGAACCATGCAGACATGACCGAGACAACTCTCCGGCCAATAACCAACAGTGGGATCTGGATACCCATGTTGGCTCCCACATGTTCCACGATTATCTCATCGGATGAACCACGATGTCGAGGATTCAATCAATCCCGTATACAATTCCCTTTGTCTAGCGGTATTGTACTTGCCCGAGATTCGATCGTCGGTATGCCGATACCTTGTTCAATCTCGTTACCGGCAAGTCTCTCTACTCGTACCATAACACATCATCCCGTGATCAACCCCTTGGTCACATTGTGCACATTATGATGATGTCCTACCGAGTGGGCCCAGAGATACCTCTCAGTTACACGGAGTGACAAATCCCAGTCTCGATTCGTGCCAACCCAACAGACACTTTCGGAGATACCCGTAGTGCACCTTTATAGCCACCCAGTTACGTTGTGACGTTTGCTACACCCAAAGCATTCCTATGGTATCTGGGAGTTGCACAATCTCATGGTCTAAGGAAATGATACTTGACATTAGAAAAGCTTTAGCATACGAACTACACGATCTTTGTGCTAGGCTTAGGATTGGGTCTTGTCCATCACATCATTCTCCTAATGATGTGATCCCGTTATCAACGATATCCAATGTCCATGGTCAGGAAACCGTAACCATCTATTGATCAACGAGCTAGTCAACTAGAGGCTTACTAGGGACATGGTGTTGTCTATGTACCCACACATGTATCTGAGTTTCCTATCAATACAATTATAGCATGGATAATAAACGATTATCATGAACAAGGAAATATAATAATAATAACCAATTTATTATTGCCTCTAGGGCATATTTCCAATAGGGGATGCCCATGGAACCCCAAGATATTCAAGAATAGCCAAAAGCCTAAGCTTGGGGGTGCCCCGGGAAGGCATCCCCTCTTTCGTCTTTGTTCATTGGTAACTTTACTTGGAGCTATATTTTTATGCGCCACATGATATGTGTTTTGCTTGGAGCGTCGTGTATGATATTAGTCTTTGCTTTTTAGTTTACCACAATCATCCTTGCTGTAACACACCTTTTGGGAGAAGCCTATTTGATTGAAATTTATTAGAATACTCTATGTGC
The DNA here is from genome assembly GCF_002162155.2 of Triticum dicoccoides. Classification (NCBI taxonomy): domain Eukaryota; kingdom Viridiplantae; phylum Streptophyta; class Magnoliopsida; order Poales; family Poaceae; genus Triticum; species Triticum dicoccoides. The sequence goes on from NC_041385.1 coordinate 828,587,588, forward strand.
TTCACTTATATCTTTTGAGCTAGATAGTTTTTGCTCTAGTGCTTCACTTATATCTTTTAGAGCACGGCGGTGGATTAATTTTGAAGAAATTGTTGATCTCTCATGCTTCACTTATATTATTTTGAGAGTCTTTTAGAATACCATGGTATTTGTTATGGTTATAAATTGGTCCTAGAATGATGAGCATCCAAATTGGGTATAATAAAAACTATCATAGGAAGTGAATTGGATGCTCTGATCGATTTGATACTTGATAATTGTTTTGAGATATGGAGGTAGTGATATTAAAGTCATGCTAGTTGGGTGATTATGAATTTAAAGAATGCTCGTGTTGAACTTAGCAAGTCCCGTAGCATGCACGTATGGTTAAAGTTGTGTAACAAATTTGAAACATGAAGTGTACCTGGCTTGTGCATCCTTATGAGTGGCGGTCAGGGACGAGCGATGGTCTTTTCCTACCAATCTATCCCTCTAGGAGCATGCGCGTAGTGCTTGATTTTTGCTGACTTCTAAATTTTTGCAATAAGTATACGAGTTCTTTTGACTAATGTTGAGTCCATGGATTATACGCACTTTTACCTTTCCATCATTGCTAGCCTCTTGGGTACCGTGCATTGCCCTTTCTCACCTTGAGAGTTGGTGCAAACTTCGCCGGTGCATCCAAACCCCGTGATATGATACGCTCTATCACGCATAAACCTCCTTATATCTTCCTCAAAACAGCCGCCATACCTACCTATTTATGGCATTTCCATAGCCATTGCAAGATATATTGCCATGCAACTTTCCACCGTTCCGTTCATCATCATCATGACATACATTACTTTTGTCATATTGCCATTGCATGATCATGTAGTTGACATCGTATTTGTGGCAAAGCCACCATGCATAATTTTTCATACATGTCACTCTTGATTCATTGCACCATCCCGGTACACCGCCGGAGGCATTCATATAGAGTCATATCTTGTTCTAGTTTCGAGTTGTAATTCATGTGTTGTAATCAATAAAAGTGTGATGATCATCATTATTAGAGCATTGTCCAAAGAAAAAAAAGAGAAAGGCCAAAAGAAAAAAAGAAAGGCCAAAGAAAAAAAAGAAAATAAAGAAAATAAATAAAAAGGGGCAATGTTACTATCTCTTTTTCCACACTTGTGCTTCAAAGTAGCACCATGTTCTTCATATAGTGAGTCTCATATATTGTGCTTCAAAGTAGCACCATGCTTGAGTCTCATATGTTGTCACTTCCATATACTAGTGGGAATTTTTCATTATAGAACTTGGCTTGTATATTTCTACGATGGGCTTCCTCAAATGCCCTAGGTCTTCGTGAGCAAGCAAGTTGGATGCACACCCACTAGTTTCTTTTGTTGAGCTTTCATTCATTTATAGCTCTAGTGCATCCGTTGCATGGCAATCCCTACTCCTCATGTTGACATCAATTGATGGGCATTTCCATAGCCCGTTGATTATCCTCGTCAATGTGAGACTTTCTCCTTTTTTTGTCTTCTCCACACAATCCCCAATCATTATTCTATTCCACCCATAGTGCTATAGCCAGGGCTCACGCTCATGTATTGCGTGAAAGTTGAAAAAGTTTGAGATTATTTAAGTACGAAATAATTGCTTGGCTTGTCATCGGGGGTGTAGAATTTGGGAACATCTTTGTGTGACGAAAATGAAGCATAGCCTAACTATATGATTTTGTAGGGATGAACTTTCTTTAGCCATGATATTTTGAGAAGACATGATTACTTTTATTAGTATGCTTGAAGTGTTACTATTTCTTATGTCAATATGAACTTTTATTTTGAATCATTTGGATCTGAACATTCATGCCACAATAAAGAGAAATACATTGAGAATTATGCTAGGTAGCATTCCACATCAAAAATTCTGTTTTTATCATTTACCTACTCGAGGACGAGCAGGAGTTAAGCTTGGGGATGCTTGATACGTCTCCAATGTATCAATAATTTTTTATTATTCCATGCTATTATATTACCTGTTTTGGATGTTTATGGGCTTTATTTTACACATCTATATCATTTTTGGGACTAACCTACTAACCAGAGGCCCAGCTCGTATTGCTGTTTTTTTTGCCTATTTTAGTATTTCGAAGAAAAGGAATATCAAACGGAGTCCAAACGGAATGAAACCTTCGGGAGCGTGATTTTTGGAACGAATGTGATCCGGAGAACTTGGAGTGCAAGTCAAGAAGCAATCGAGGTGGCCAAGAGATAGGAGGGCGCGCCCACCCCTCCTGGGCACGCCCCCTGTCTCCTGGGCCCCTCGAGCGGCCACCGACGTACGTCTTCCTCCTATATAAGCCTATGTACCCCGAAAACATCCAGGGAGCCACCGAAGAAATATTTCCGCCATCGTAACCTTCTCTATCCGCGAGATTCCATCTTGGAGCCGTCGGCGGCGTTCTGCCGGAGGGGGAATCCACCACGGAGGGCTTCTACATCAACACCATAACCCTTTCGATGAGTTGTGAGTAGTTTACCACAGACCTTCGGGTCCATAGTTGTTAGCTAGTTGGCTTCTTCTCTCTTTTTGGATCTCAATACAATGTTCTCCCCCTCTCTTGTGGAGATCTATTCGATGTAAACTCTTTTTGCGGTGTGTTTGTCGAGATCCGATGAATTGTGGGTTTATGATCAAGTTTATCTATGAGAAATATCTAAATCTTCTCTGAATTCTTTTATGTATGACTGAGTTATCTTTGCAAGTCTTTTTGAATAATCATTTTGGGTTAGCCTACTAGATTGATCTTTCTTGCCATGGGAGAAGTGCTTAGCTTTGGGTTCAATCTTGCGGTGTCCTTAACTAGTGACAGAAAGGGTTGCAAGACACGTATTGTATTGTTGCCATCGAGGATAAAAAGATGGGGTTTATATCATATTGCTTGAGTTTATCCCTCTACATCATGTCATCTTTCTTAATGCGTTACTCTGTTCTTATGGACTTAATACTCTAGATGCATGCTGGATAGCGGTCGATGTGTGGAGTAATAGTACTAGATGAAGGCAGGAGTCGGTCTACTTGTTGCGGACGTGATGCCTATATACATGATCATGCCTAGATAATCTCATAATTATTCGCTTTTCTATCAATTGCTCGACAGTAATTTGTTCACCCACCATAATACTTATGCTATCTTGAGAGAAGCCTCTTGTGAAACCTATGGCCCCCGAGTCTATCTTTTATCATATAAGCTTTCGATCTACTTTTATTTGCATCTTTACTTTTTTGCATCTATATTATAAAATACCAAAAACATATTTATCTTATCATATTATCTCTATCAAATCTCACTTCCGCAAGTGGCCGTGAAGGGATTGACAACCCCTTTATCGCGTTGGTTGCGAGTTCTTTGTTTGTTTGTGTAGGTTCGTGGGACTTGTGAGGAGCCTCCTACTAGATTGATACCTTGGTTCTCAAAAACTGAGGGAAATACTTACACTACTGTGCTTCATCACCCTTTCCTCTTCAAGGAAAACCAACGCAAGCTCAAGACGTAGCATATATTCCAATGATGGGTTTCCTCATAATGCCCTAGGTCTTTGTGAGCAAGCAAGTTGGATGCACACCCACTTAGTTTCTTTTGTTGAGTTTTCATACATTTATAGCTCTAGTGCATCCGTTGCATGGCAATCCCTACTCACGCGCATTGATATCTATCGATGGGCATCTCCATAGCCCATTAATATGCCTAGTTGATGTGAGACCATCTTCCTTTTTTTGTCTTCTCCACAACCACCACTCTATTTCACCTATAGTGCTATGTCCATGGCTCACGCTCATGTATTGTGTGAAAGTTGAAAAGGTTTGAGAATACTAAAGTATGAAAAAATTGCTTGGCTGAAACCGGGGTTGTGCATGATTTGGATATTTTGTGTGACGAAGATGGAGCATAGCCAAGCTATATCATTTTGTAGGGATGAACTTTCTTTGGTCATGTTATTTTGAGAAGACATGATTGCTTTATTAGTATGCTTGAAGTATTCTTATTTTTATGTCAATACTAAACTTTTGTCTTGAATCTTTTGGATCTGAACATTCATGCCACAATAAAGAAAATTACATTGATAATTATGTTAGGTAGCATTCCACATCAAAAATTCTGTTTTTATCATTTACCTACTCAAGGACGAGCAAGAATTAAGCTTGGGGATGCTTGATACTTCTCCAATGTATCTATAATTTTTTATTGTTCCATGCTATTATATTACCTATTTTGGATGTTTAATGGGATTTAATATACTATTTTATATTATTTTTGGGACTAAGATATTAACCGGAGGCCCAGTGCCAGTTTCTAATTTTTTGCCTATTTTAGAGATTTGCAGAAAAGAAATATCAAACGGAGTCCAAACGGAATGAAATCTTCGCGATGATCTTTCTTGGACCAAAAGCAAACCAGAATACTTGGAGTTGAAGCCAGAAACGCCATGAGGCGTCCACGAGGCAGGAGGGCGCGCCCAGGGGGGTAGGCATGCCCCCACCCTCATGGGCCCCTCATAGCTCCACTAACGTATTTTATTCACCTATATATACTCTTATACCCTAGAAACATCAGGGAGAGCCACAAAACCACTTTTCCACCACTGCAACCTTCCATACCCATGAGATCCCATCTTGGGGCCTTTTCTGGCGATCTGTCGGAGGGGGAATCGATCGTGGAGGGCTTCTACATCAACACCATTGCCTCTCGGATGAAGCGTGCGTAGTTTACCATAGACCTTTGGGTCCATAGTTATTAGCTAGATGGCTTCTTCTCTCTCTTTGATTCTCAATACAAAGTTCTCCTCGATGTTGTTGGAGATCTATTCGATGTAATATTGTTTTGCGGTGTGTTTGTCGAGATCCGACGAATGGTGTATTTATGATCAGATTATCTATGAATATTATTTGGTTCTTCTCTGAATTCTTATATGCATGATTTGATATCTTTTCAAGTCTCTTTGAATTATCGGTTTAGTTTGGCCTACTAGATTGATCTCTCTTGGAATGGGAGAAGTGCTTAGCTTTGGGTTCAATCTTGCGGTGTCCTTTCCCACTGACAGTAGGGGCAGCAAGGCACGTATTGTATTGTTGCCATCGAGGATAAAAATATGGGGTTTATATCATATTGCTTGAGTTTATCCCTCTACATCATATTATCTTGCTTAATGCGTTACTCCATTCTTATGAACTTAATACTCTAGATGCATGCTGGATAGCGGTCTATGTGTGGAGTAATAGTAGTAGATGCAGAATCATTTCGGTCTACTTGACACGGACGTGATGCCTATGTTCATGATCATTGCCTTAGATGTCTTCATAATTATGCGATTTTCTATCAATTGCTCGGCAGTATCTTGTTCACCCACTGCAATACATGCTATCTTGAGAGAAGCCACTAGTGAAACCTATGGCCCTCGGGTCTATTTTTTATTATATTACATCTCTTTTCCATTATATCGCATCTTGTTTACTATTTTGCAATCTTTACTTTCCAATCTATACAACAAAAATACCAAAAATATTTATTTTACTATCTCTATTAGATCTCACTTTTGCAAGTGACCGTGAAGGGATTGACAACCCCTTTATTGCGTTGGTTGCAAGGTTCTTGATTGTTTGTGCAGGTACTATGTGAGTTGTGCGTCATCTCCCACTGGATTGATATCTTGGTTCTCAAAACTGAGGGAAATACTTATGCTACTTTGCTGCATCACCCTTTCCTCTTCAAGGAAAAAAACAGTGCAAGCTCAAGAGGTAGCAGTCATGTAGACAAACCAAACTAAGCCACAAAAATAGTAGCTTCCAACACAAGCTCGGTCCTACGACGGGCTGTGATCCCATATGCTTCACTCATATCAAGGTTCTTCGGGTTCCCACCATCGAGAAGCTTCTAGTCAAAGTGATAGAGAAGGCTCACAAGAGCCATCTTGATGTTTGACACTCCAAACATCATACCAGGGCACATTCTCCGTCCAGTGCTGCCAGGGAGGAATCTGAAGTCTGTACCACCATAATCAACCTTTTCACCGTCAAACCTCTTGGGCATGAACTCACTCGCGTTAGTCCAGCTATTCTCGTCCCTATCGATTGCCGACACATTCACGAATACCGTGGTGCCTTGTGGAATATCATAGCCCATGACCTTTGTTTGCGTCAGTGCAAAGCCTCGGGATGAGAAACGGCACCGGTGGATGCAACCTGAAGGTCTCCTTGATGACCATCTGCAGGTAGTGCAGCAGGCTATCGATGTCGGCCTCAGTCACCTCAGTCTTACCGTGGAGGACTCCTCGAACTTCGGACTGTGTGGCAGCCATTATGTGTGCGCTCCTCATCAGCTCGGACATTGCCCAAATTGTTGTTGTGGCTATCGTCTCCGATCCCGCAGGGAAAAGGTCCTGGTGACACACACGTAAATATGTGAGATTGAAATATCATGTAGCAAGCAAAGGGTGGTAGCTAGCAGGGTTTTAAATTTCAGTAAAATTTCCAAATTTCTGGTAATTATGGTGGGTAATGGAACATTTCTAACAATGAAATTTTGTGCCATATTAACTAATTTTAAGCCAAATGTTACAATAGGCAAAATTCATTTGATTTAAGATTTTCATCAAAATCCAAAAAAATCTGAAATTCCTACAAGATCCCAAAGTAATATGGTACCAACCTTTTGGTTATATCAACTGTTGCCAAAAAAATTTGCTACTGAAATTTTAACAGAAAAGCTAAATGGTGACTGTTAGATGGGAGAGCATGGCTTTTCAAACGTTTTTCCTGGCAGTTTTAGTTGTGTTGGAGGCGACAGTGTCTTTAGAAAAACATGGCATTTTCTGGGAGGATAGCCATTTTGAGCCTTCACTCTAGAAAATGCCATGCTCTTATGAAGAAACTTCCACCCCGGCCAACTAGAACTCCATCAAAATGTTTGCAAATGCCACCCCTCCCAGTCGATGGTCGCCAGATAAGGGGGGGTCAAATTTTAAACCATGGTCTTGGGTAGCTAGTGGTGACTAGTGACTCACAAAGAGGATGTCGCTCATGTTTTCATTGGTGAGGGCGACGCCGCCAATCTCGTTGTCCCTCTGGAAACAGAGCATAGTAGTGAGTATGTCGCCCCTCTGCTCACGGCCGGCACCATTGTCCTCCTCGTCCTCCATAGTTGTTCTGTGATCGTTGATCATGGCGTCCATGATGGAGTGGATTCTCCGGTGCACCTCCCACGTTGCTCCGAGAGCCTGGCCACCGATAGCCCGGGAGAGGCACGACATTGGGAACAGGTTGATGAGGTTAAACCCAGACATGAGGTCCAGCACCCTGTCCAACTCCCGCAGGTACGCGCCCTGCTGCGTGCACCTATCGTCGACGGACGCCCTCATGACCACGTCGTTCATAATCACCTATAGCATGTCACCGACATTGACGACGCGGCCGGCGTCAGCAACGGGCCGCACGAGCCTCACCGCCTCCTCCTCCTGGACACGGCAGAATGATCGGACCCTCCTCGGGCTCAGCAGCTCGACGGTGCAGAGCTTTCGGCGGGCCTTCCAGTACCTGCTGATGTGGCGCGCAAAGGAGATGTCCTCACCATCGTAGGTGAAGATGTCTGTGGTGGCGTACACGGGGCGGTCGGTGAAGGCGGCGTCGTGGACCTTCATGACCTCCCTGGCTGCCTCGGCGGAGGAGAGCACGAGCGTTGGGACATGTCCGAGACGGAGAAGCATGACAGGTCCGTGCTGACGAGCGAGCTTGTGCATGGCATGGTGCAGAATGGCGCCGAGTAGGAGGTGCATGTGGCCAATCACCGGAAGCACCCATGGGACGGGAGGTAGGTTCAGGCGGCTAGCAGAGGCGGCTTGCCTGTGCTTGAGCTTAACGAGTATGGCCATGACAAGGATGCAGAGCAAAGTGTAGCACACGAGTTGGCTGTGTTGGGTTTCCTCCATTGGAGCTACCTCGATCGTGGTCCTATGAGCTGAAGATTCAAGATACGTTTATATATGAGAGAACGACAAGGAGTAAACAACGCAAGAGTCCATATGAGATGTGGAAAGTATTTCTCTGTTTGGGGATCAATTCACCATGGATGGAAGTACAAGCTCACACACGCATGTGGTCCTGGCCGCAGCCACCAAATCCTTCCCAGATCCACACGCACCACACGCCAACGGTTATATGCCAACGTACACCCTTAACAGGCCCAGTTCGGGCCTGCAAGCCACTAGGGAAGTTGTCGAGCGCGAGTGGTCTGTGCAGTCGGCCCATGAGTCGAATCATCGTCTTCGCGCTCTCCTGGTTGCTCTGTTCTGGCGCTGGGCTCGCTGTCATTCCCCCCTTCTTGAGAGTCATCTTGACCCCAAGCCGGAGCTCGCGGAAACAGCTGACAAAGGGAATCCCTGTCTTCCCAGGTAGCTGAAGACGCGTCTCCCCCACTCGACTGGACCAGAAGTTGCGCCACCGACCTATTTTCTGAATGGCGGATACGCTCCTGCAGCACCTTGACAGGAAACTGGAGATGAGCATCGATAGAGGGGAGCGAGTTGAGTACCTCATGGTGTGGCTGCACACAATGTTTCAGTTGTGAAACATGGAAAACTGGATGTATACGGCTGGCCGCTGGTAACTGCAAGCGGTAAGCCACCTCTCCAATCTTCTCCAGGATAAGAAATGGACCAAAGTACTTGAAGGCGAGTTTGTGATTAGCTTTGTGCACCACCGAGGACTGCACATATGGTTGAAGTTTGAGAAGTACCCGATCACCAACAGCAAATGTTCTTTCGGTGCGTTTCTTGTCAGCCTGGTGCTTCATTCTTTGCTGAACACACAACAGATGTTGGCGCACCAACTGCTGAACGACTGCCCGAGCATCCAACCATTGTTGTAAATCAACGGCATCAATGGAATCAGAAGCAGAAATTCCAAACTACCGACGACCATGGCCATAAAGGACTTCAAATGTAGATTTGTTAAGTACCGAGTGCCAATTTGCATTGTACCAAAACTCGCAAAGTGAGATCCACCTAGCCCATTTCTTCGGATGAGCACTGATGAAACACCTCAAAAAACATTCAACCTGGTGATTAACACGTTCAGTCTATCCATCAGTTTCAGGATGATATGTCGTGCTATATTAAGTACAGCTCATGTCCTCTTTACCAGAGATTGCCAAAATTTCCTTGTGAACATTGGATCCCTGTCAGACACTATATAGAGAGGCATGCCATGAAGCTTGTAGATATTGTCCAGGAAGAGATCAACAATTTTCTGGGCAGTGTATGGGTGTTTGACAGGAATAAAATGGCCATATTTTGTAAACTTGTCAATGACCACTGAGGGAGTCCTGGATTAGGGGGTGTCCGCATGGCCGGACTATGACCTTTGGCCAGACTCCCAGACTATGAAGATACAAGATTGAAGACTTCGTCCCATGTCCGGATGGGACTTTCCTTGGCGTGAAAGGCAAGCTTGGCGATACGATATGTAGATATCCTCCCATTGTAACCAACTCTGTGTAACCCTAGCCCTCTCCGGTGTCTATATAAACCGGAGAGTTTTAGTCCATAGGACGAATAACAATCATACCATAGGCTAGCCTCTAGGGTTTAGCCTCTCTGATCTCGTGGTAGATCAACTCTTGTACTACCCATATCATCAATATTAATCAAGTAGGAGTAGGGTTTTACCGCCATCGAGAGGGCCCGAACCTGGGTAAAAACATCGTGTCCCTTGTCTCTTGTTACCATCCGCCTAGACGCACAGTTCGGGACCCCCTACCCGAGATCCGCCGGTTTTGACACCGACATTGGTGCTTTCATTGAGAGTTCCTCTGTGTCGTCACCTTTAGGCCCGATGGCTTCTTCGATCATCAACCACGAAGCGGTCCAGGGTGAGACTTTTCTCCCCGGACAGATCTTCGTGTTCGGCGGCTTCACACTGCGGGCCAATTCGCTTGGCCATCTGGAGCAGATCAAAAGCTACGCCCCTGGCCATCAGGCCAGATTTGGAAGTTTGAACTACACGGCTGACATCCATGGGGACTTGATCTTCGACGGATTCGAGCCACGGCCGAGCGCGCCGCACTCTCACGATGGGCATGATCTAGCTCTGCCGCCGGACAGCACCCAGAGCGCCGCTCAGGTGTCCGCTCCGACCCTTAGCTCAGAGCCGACCGCGCCAGTCGGGGACGGACGGTTGGACGCCGCCCCGGGAGCTGCAATCTCTATGGAGATCGAGCCGAATACCAGCCTAGTCCTTGGTGAGGCCTATGACTCCAAGGTGCCGGACTCCTTTCCGGACTCCAAATCTCCCGCACCCCTTCCGATCGAACCCAATTGGGCTCCGATCATGGAGTTCACCGCCGCGGACGTCTTTCTGCACTCGCCCTTTGGCGACATCCTGAATTCAGTAAAGTCCCTCTCTTTGTCAGGAGAGCCCTGGCCGGACTATGGTAAGCAGGGTTGGGATGCGGACGACGAAGAAATTTGAAACCCACCCACCACCCACTTCGTAGCCACTGTCGACGATTTAACTGACATGCTCGACTTCGACTCCGAAGACATCGACGGTATGGACGCCGATGAAGGAGACGAACAAGAACCAACACCTATAGGGCACTGGACAACCACCTCATCACACGATGTATGCATGGTGGACACACCTAAAAGAAACGACAACGAGGATCAAAAGGGCGCAACAAGGGATCGTTCCCTCGAAAAGCAATCAAAGCGGTGGCGTAAGCACCGCGCCAAACCCCACCTCGATAGACCCAGCCATAGAGCAGGGCGAACCGCTGGACGACGAACATGCCGTCGAGAAACCGTCCGAACAGGGCAACTTGGATGAACAAACCGAACAACCTGTCCCCAGCGAATACAATAGTCCGGACGACCTCACGTCGGACAAGTTGCTGGAGCAGAAGAACCTCCACCAAAGGCTCGTCGCCACTGCGCATAGCCTGAAAAAGCAGAAGCGGAAGCTCAAAACAGCGGAAGATGCACTCAGAATTAGATGGGGCAAAATACTCAACACCGCACACAAGTACGGTGACAGTCACCACACAAAGAGCTATCCGAAGCGAAAATTACTACCGGAATTTGATGAGGAGGCCTTAGAGCACCCACAGTCAAAAAACAAGGAAGCCACTAGGTCGGATAGACCACCCCACGACCGACATCGAGCGAGAAAGGGCGCCGCACTCAATCCAGCACGTGATCCGCACAAGGATTCGCATCAAAAATACGGCCCAACCAGATCTATCTACGGACCAAGAAAGCAAGCTCTAGTAAGCAATGCAACGCAACAAATATCCGAACATCGCGGCACACCCAAATACAGGGGCGCCACACATCCCCTATGTTTCACCGATGAGGTGTTGGACCATGAATTTCCAGCGGGATTCAAGACCGTAAACATAGAGGCATACAACAGAACAACAGACCCTGGAGTCTGGATTGAGGATTATATCCTCCACATACACATGGCTAGAGGAGATGACCTCCACGCCATAAAATACTTACCCCTCAAGCTCAAAGGGCCAGCCCGGCATTGGCTTAAAAGCCTTCTCGAAAACACCATAGGAAGTTGGGAAGAGCTCGAGGATGCTTTTCGTACAAATTTTCAAGGGACCTATGTCCGACCTTCGGATGCAGACGATCTAAGTCATATAACTCAACAACCCGGAGAGTCAGCCCGGAAACTCTGGAACAGATTTCTTACTAAAAAGAATCAGATAGTCGACTGTCCGGACGCCGAAGCCCTAGCAGCTTTCAAACATAGCTTCCGATACGTATGGCTCGCCAGACACCTCGGCCAAGAAAAGCCAAGAACAATGGTTGGCAAGAAGCAGCACCAGCGACCCAAGTACATCCGAACTCAGAGATGGAAACGGGAAGCCGCGCTGTAGCAAGGAACAGCGCCGGATCAAGGATAACAGCCCGAAGAGCACGGCAGTCAACGCCAGATTCAAAAGCTCTCGGCAAAATCAGAAAAAGCCGCCCCCCAAAGATGACAGTGACGAGCTATCTAACCTCAACAAAATCTTAGACAAAATATGCCAAATCCACAGTACCCCCGGGAGGCCGGCAAACCATACACACAGAGATTGTTGGGTCTTCAAGCAATCCGGCAAACTCAACGCCGAACACAAGGAGCTCGACATACCAAGCGAGGATGACGGTGAATCCCATAAGCAGAACACTGGAGAACAAAAGAAGTTCCCACAAGAAGTCAAAACAGTAAATTCACTTCATGTGACAAAAGAGAAAAACAGATTGGCGCCTACGGAGATACGCGCCATACGGCCTGTCCCAGAGGAATCTAGCCACTGGTTGTTACAACCAATCACCTTTGACCATCAGGACTACTCTAGAGGTATCCGGAACGCAGGCCAGACTGCCTTGGTCTTAGATCCGATAATTGACGGACTCCACTTTACACAAGTCCTAATGGCCGGCGGAAGTGACCTAAACCTACTATATCAGGACACAATCTGCAAAATGGGGTTAGACCCAGCAATAATCCGCCATGGCAACACTTCCTTTAAAGGGGTCACTCCAGGCCCAGATACCCATTGTATGGGTTCCCTCTCGTTA
>NC_041385.1:828600672-828643679 GCF_002162155.2 Triticum dicoccoides
AAATGCTAACCTTCCACATCGCCCCATTCATAAGTCGCTATCAAGCGCTACTGGGACGCGAAGCTTTCGCCCGCTTTAACGCAATACCGCATTATGCATCCCTTACACTCAAAATGCCCGGTCCACGAGGCATCATCTCATTAAAGGGAAATATCAAGTGTTCCCCGAGCACATAGGATGGTGCGACTGCCTCGACAGCCGCACACTTACCCAGCTTTACTACTCAGAGCACCTACAAAGGTCACTAAAGACCCCGGACATGGCTCGACAAATCCGGCGTAAACATGCAAAGGCTTCATAGCCGCATAACCCTGTACAAGGGTCTCCGCGCGACAATAAAGCTCAATCCTACCCATGCTTTTGTATTATGCTTTGTTTATTTTAACATAGATTTCTCGCATGATTGATTTTCCACTAAGTTCCTCTCTTTTGCAGACGAACGTCGTGCTACAGCCGTCCAGGATACGGCACAACGGAGACACAAGCGCAGACGTGCAGCAGGGACCCGTTTCAAGGATTCTTTTCAGATTAAGACCCTGCGTAAACCTTTTTTACTGTCTCTTGTTGATAACATCCCCCGATTTTTGCTATAACCGAGGAGAAGGCTGGCGTCTTGGCATGTGGCCACGCCAGAATTTTGCGCGTACCTGGACACCAGGGGATTTTTTACCAAGGCCTTTTGTTCGTCCCGTCTTCATAAAGACCGAATACCTTAGGGAGTGTTCAGCGTCGCGAGTTTGACCTTATATGCATCAGCTCCGAATCATGTCTTTGGTCAAATGTTGGGTTTGCCCAGCTCCTGTGTTTTCCTGTCTTACATTCCGCTCTATCGGCTAAGGCGGCACCAGGAGAACTACTACGATTGTGCCCCAGTTCGGCCAGGCGAGCACCTCAGTAGAGAAAGCTGAAAACTGACTGTCATGATCTACCGAGAGTCTGGTCAACCACTCGATGACTTGCCGGAATCTTTAGGATTCCTCCGCATTAAGAAGGGCCGTTTCCCGGTCAGGCACACACGCGCCCCGAATTCGGGCGAGCGCGGTGCCCCTAGGGGCTATTCAGTAGCCCCACTATCAAACTCCTATGGCTAAGTGAAAGTGATAAAGCATTATAGTCCGGTTGCCTAGTTCGCTGCGCTATCACCTCCTTTATAGGACCAAGACGTTGGATCAAGTGTGAAAAGGCGCCTTTTGCAAACACCCCTGCATTATATGCGTGGGGGCTGAAGCCAACGACTGCCATCTTTCTGGTTATATACACATATACATTAACGGCCGCACGGGAGGCATTCTAATTCTTGAAAGCACAAGTATAAAAAGCTTTTATATTCCATCAAAGTGTTGTTTTACAATAGCACATGTCATTCAAACACAACATCCTTCGAGCACTGCGTCTCTATTAAACGAGCGCCCTGCAGAACTTCCTCAAAGTAGTGCCTGGTAGGTACTCGGCTTTCGTGTGAATCCTGGGATGCAACAACACTGGCCTTCATATCCACCCAGTATGTCTTGACACGGGCAAGAGCCATCTGTGCACCCTCTATGCACGCTGACCTCTTCATTGCATCAACATGTGGCACCGAACCAAGGAACTGCTGCACCAACCTAAAATAACTCTTCGGCTCTGGCTCTTCCGGCCACAGACGACTCGTGACGTACCTCATGGTGAGTCCGGATAACCTGTTCAGCTTCGCCCAAGTGGCCAAATGGTTAGATACCGAAAGTGGGCGCTCTGGATTATGGAACTGTGACCAAAAAAGTTCTTCCAATTCATGGTCACCCAGACTCCGGAAGTGCTCGGTCGCGTCTGCGGCACTCGCCGCCAAATCCAGGTAAGTGTTCGCCGCACTCCACTTCCGGTCTAACGGAGCATACTTAGGATCCCCGAACTTCATCCGCAACATATAGGGCTTTCCAGCCGCGATATCTCCGGCCTGACGTAGCTCCTCTTTCATAGCTCTCATTGTAGAGCGAGTGTCCATGGCCTCGGCAGTGACCTTTTCTAGGTCCTTCTGTGCCACCCTATCTTCTTCTTCACGAAGCTTACAACGGTCGGCAGCATCCTTCAATTTTATAGCCATCTCAGCCATTTCTTTCTTGCTCTGGCAGTGAGCAGCCTGTCGGCTTTTAGCTCTTCAGCCGCTTTAACGGCAGCCGCATCACTCTTCCCCGCTTGCTCCTTGGCTCGGGCAAGTTCCGCCCGAAGGTTCTCCACGGCAGCGGCACCATCTGCATTAAGCACATATGTTATAAGGCATGAGCATCGAGCTCCTCTTATCAGATGTCTTTGGAGACATTACATACCTTGTGCCTCGTCTAGCCGCTCATTTACAAGTGCGATGTCGGCATCTGCTACGTCAAGTTGCTGCTTTAGCTTGGCAGATTCATCAGTCCGGCTAGCCACCGAACGCCTCGCCACCTACATAGGAAAGGCGACATATTATACCTGGGATTATGATCCTCTGTGCGCCGTCATTTTTGACAACACACAGAGTCTCAGGGGCTACTATTTATACAGGGCACATTTTATATATGCGGCTCTGCCAAAAGGTACATCTTTTCGCGTACCTCAAAACATGTCAATAAACTCCTGGAGGCCTCGTACAATCCGCTTTCTACGGATGAAATCCTTCTAATCACCATGTTCATCAACACACGGTGTTCTTCTGAGATAGACGATCGCCCAAGCAAATCCTGCAGCCCCTCCGACCGTGCACCTAAAGGTGCCGGACTAGTCCGACGACCTTTTTCAAAGTCCGGATTTGGAGAAATCCTCCGAGACGACACCTCGGGGTCGCCAGCCTCGCAAGATGGTAAAGCTGGGGGAGGCGTTTTGCTCTCCATCATCTCTAGACGGAGATCCCCGGAAGATGAACTCTGCTGAGAAGGGTTGAGATCCGAACTGCAAGGTAAAAATTTGGTTATCTTCCTCAGAAAGAAAACAGGGATATCACTCATTTTAAAACCCCCCTCTTTACTTACGGCTCGTTGGAGAGCTGATCCCCTTGGGGGCACAATGCGGCTGGAGCACTCTCCGGCGCCGGACCCTCTAACGAAGATTTCTTCCCCCGCTTTGAGGCGATCGCCTCCGGGTTTTCAGAGGCGTTCCTCTTATTTCCCTGGATAGAGGAGTTCTCGATTCCTCCCTTCCTGACAGCCTCCTTCGCGGAGGCGGTAGCTTCGCCTTCTTCAAAAGGCGCAATCTCCCGCATCCTGGTTAACACGGGATCCGGCGTGGTCTCGGGGAGGGGGGCCGGACACCTGATAAGCCTTGCTTCCGCTATCCACTCATGTTTAAAGGATAGCTCTTTTAAGGGCGGTTTTATGATAAATATACGGATGGCGTGTCCGGGTATGGGGCTACTTACTTGAGTATCCGGGCGATTGCAGCTCAGGCCTGCGTCCTTGGACAAGTTCGGACAGCTTGCTTGTGATCCGAAGAACAATTTGTACATCTCCACGGGCGTCGTGCCCATAATGTGTTGGAGAGCTCGTGGCCCTTCTGGATTAAATTCCCACAGGCGGAGGGGGTGACATTTGCAGGGCAGTATGCGGCGAATCAGCATAACCTGCGCCTCTACGGCCAAATTGATGTCTCTCTCTTGGAGATCTCGAATACGGCCCTGCAGCAAGGGCACGTCCTTGGATGGCCCCCAGTTAAGTCCTTTATTGACCCACAACGCTAGCCGTGGTGGGGGACCCGAGCGAAAAGCAGGTGGCGTCACCCATGTGGTGCCCCTGGGGGCTATGATGTAGAACCACTCCCGTTGCCATAATCCGAACTCCTCTTGGAAAGAGCCCTCGGGCCATGGAGCATCGGCAATCTTGCTTATAATTGCACCTCCGCACTCAGCGTGCTGCCCCTCGATCATCTTCGGTTCTACCTTGAAGGTTTTAAGCCACAGCCCGAAGTGAGGAGTAACGTGGAGGAAGGCCTCGCACACGACAATGAACGATGAAATTTGGAGGATGGCCTCCGGAGCCAAGTCGTGAAATTCCAGCCCGTAATAAAACATGAGCCCCCTCATGAAGGGATCAATCGGGAAGCCTAGCCCACGAAGGAAGTGAGATGTGAACACCACGCTCTCACCGGGCTAGGGAGTGGGAATAGCCTGCCCTTGAGCAGGTAGCCTATGCGGGATTTCGCCGGTCAGGTACCTGGCATCTCTCAGCTTTCGCACGTCTTCCTCCGTAACAGAGGAAGGCATCCACCGGCCTTGAAGGTCGGAGCCGGACATCATCGAAGGTCCGAAGCACCTGGATCTGGAGCTTTGGGTGTTGGAACTCAAGGCAAGAGGCGGGCTTGATTGGATTGAAAAAGAGGAGGTGAGCCTTGGTCTCTTTATAAAGAGTTTGAATACCAAGAGCCCTCCCCGTGACCGTTTGGGACTTACCTTCGATTAAAGAAGTCATACCGATGGCGCGGTTGGGTTATCCGCACCCATATTGATGAGAATCCCGGAATAAGGGGACACGATCCCTGCTTTGACAAGACGTGCCAAAGAAACCGCCTCGCTGAACACGCTGAGGTGGGATAATAAAACGATTCGAATAAAGGTTTGGCTGTGGCATGACGTCACGCTACGGAATACATCAGTAGATTAGATTTGTGCAGATATTATTCTCTCTACGGTGGTGCGTAGAGCTTATTTTACAGAGCCGGACACTATCCTTGTGTTCAACATCTTCTATGAAGTATTCGGAGGAGGAACCCGCCTTGCAATGCCGAAGACAATTTGCGCGCCGGACTCGTCGTCATTGAAGCCTGGTCCAGGGGCTACTGAGGGAGTTCTGGATTAGGGGGTGTCCGGATGGCCGGACTATGACCTTTGGCCGGACTCCCAGACTATAAAGATACAAGATTGAAGACTTCGTCCCATGTTTGGATGGGACTTTCCTTGGCGTGAAAGGCAAGCTTGGCGATACGATATGTAGATCTCCTCCCATTGTAACCGACTCTGTGTAACCCTAGCCCTCTCCAGTGTCTATATAAATCGGAGAGTTTTAGTCCATAGGACGAACAACAATCATACCATAGGCTAGCTTCTAGGGTTTAGCCTCTCTGATCTCGTGGTAGATCAACTCTTGTACTACCCATATCATCAATATTAATCAAGCAGGAGTAGGCTTTTACCAACATCGAGAGGGCCCGAACTTGGGTAAAAACATCATGTCCCTTGTCTCCTGTTACCATCTGCCTAGACGCATACTTCGGGACCCCCTACCCGAGATCCGCCGGTTTTGACACCGACAACCACCATGATGCAGTCATACTAATCAGAAGAAGGCAGCCCTGAAATGAAATCCATTGTCACAGTTTCCCAAGCTTTGGCAGGAATAGGTGATGGTAATAGAAACCCAGGGTAAGCTACTCTCTCAGGTTTTTCTTGTTGACAGATAAGGCAAGATTGCACAAACTGCTGGATCTTTTTCTTCATACCCACCCATTTAAACAGTGCACGAATTCTGTTGTAGGTGACAGGGAACCCTGAATGACCCCCCAAGGGAGTGTCATGGAAAGCCTGACAAATCTTAGCATGTAGCCCATTGTCATTGCCCACCCAAATGCAACATTTATATCTCAGCACACCCTGTATCAATTGAAAGTTGTGTTTGGACTTAGGTTGCACTGACAACTGTTGCAATAATTCCTGTGCTTTTGGGTCATTCTTGCAGCTTTTAACAACATCTTCAAGCCAACTAGGCTGAACTCCAGAAATTGCTAGCACTTGAGAATCTGATTGTGGTCTCCTGGAGAGAGCATCAGCAGCAGAATTATTAGTACCTTTCTTGTACATAATTTTATAATTCAGCCCCATCATCTTTGTACGTGCCATTTGATTCCAAGGTGTATGTAGTCTTTGATCAGAGATATTAATCAAACTCTTTTGATCTGTCCTCATGATAAATTCCTGGAACTGTAAGTATGGTCACCACTACTCAATAGCTAATAATATAACTAGATATTCCTTTTCATAAACAGATAGCTGATACGTCTCCAATGTATCTCTAATTTTTTATTGTTCCATGCTATTATATTACCTGTTTTGGATGTTTAATGGGCTTTACTATGCACTTTTATATTATTTTTGGGACAACCCTATTAACCGGAGGCCCAATCCAAATTGTTGTTTTTGCCTATTTCAGTGTTTCGCAGAAAAGGAATATCAAATGGAATCCAAACGGAATGAAACCTTCGGGAGAGTTATTTTTGGAACAAACGCAATCCAGGAGACTTGGACTGGACGTCAGGGAAGCAACGAGGTGGCCACAAGGGTCCAGGACACGCCCTACCCCCCCTGGGCACGCCCCCACCCTCGTGGGCCCCTCGTGGTTCCCCTGACCGACTTCCTTCGCCTATATATATCCATATACCCTGAAAACATCGAGGAGCACAATAGATCGGGAGTTCCACCGCCGCAAGCCTCTGTAGCCACCAAAAACCAATCGGGACCCTATTCCAGCACCCTGCCGGAGGGGGGATACCTCACTGGTGGCCATCATCATCCCGACGCTCTCCATGACGAGGAGGGAGTAGTTCACCCTTGGGGCTGAGGGTATGTACCAGTAGCTATGTGTTTGATCTCTCTCTCTCTCTCTCTCTCGTGTTCTTGATTTGACACGATCTTGATGTATCGCGAGCTTTGCTATTATAGTTGGATCTTATGATGTTTCTCCCCCTCTACTATCTTGTAATGGATTGAGTTTTCCCTTTGAAGTTATCTTGTCGGATTGAGTCTTTAGGGATTTGAGAACACTTGATGTATGTCTTGCATGTGCTTATCTGTGGTGACAATGGGATCTCACATGATCCACTTGATGTATGTTTTAGTGATCAAATTGTGAGTTCCGTTACCTCGTGAACTTATGCATAGGGGTTGGCACACATTTTCGTCTTGACTCTCCAGTAGAAACTTTGGGGCACTCTTTGAAGTACTTTGTGTTGGTTGAATAGATGAATCTGGGATTGTGTGATGCATATCGTATAATCATGCCCACGGATACTTGAGGTGACATTGGAGTATCTAGGTGACATTAGGGTTTTGGTTGATTTGTGTCTTAAGGTGTTATTCTAGTATGAACTCTATGATAGATCGAACCGAAAGAATAGCTTCGTGTTATTTTACTACGGACTCTTGAATAGATCAATCAGACAGGATAACTTTGAGGTGGTTTCGTACCCTACAATAATCTTTTCGTTTGTTATCCGCTATTAGTGCCTTTGGAGTGAGTCTTTGTTGCATGTTGAGGGATAGTTATATGATCCGGTTGTGTTATTATTGTTGAGAGAACTTGCAGTAGTGAAAGTATGAACCTTAGGCCATGTTTCCTAGCATTGCAATACCGTTTGTGCTCACTTTTATCATTAGTTACCTTGCTGTTTTTATATTTTCAGATTACAAAAACCTATATCTACCATCCATATTGCACTTGTATCACCATCTCTTCGCCAGACTAGTGCACCTATAAAATTTGCCATTGTATTAGGTGTGTTGGGGACACAAGAGACTCTTTGTTATTTGGTTGCGGGGTTGTTTGAAGAGACCATCTTCATCCTATGCCTTCCACGGATTGATAAACCTTAGGTCATCCACTTGAGGGAAATTTGCTACTTTCCTACAAACTTCTGCACTTGGAGGCCCAACAACGTCTACAAGAAGAAGGTTGCATAGTAGACATCAAGCTCTTTTCTGGCGCCGTTGCCAGGGAGGTGAGTGCTTGAAGGTATATCTTTAGATCTTGCATCGAATCTTTTTGTTTCTTGTTTTATCACTAGTTTAGTTTATAAAAGAAAACTACAGAGAAAATGGAATTGAGTTTACCTCATACGCTTCATCTTTTTAATATCTTTCGTGAGAATGATGATAAGGAAAATTGTGCTCAAGTGCTAGAAGAAGAAGTCTATAAAATGTTTGGCACTAAATCTTTAAATGAGGATCATGATTGCAATGTTATTAGTATGAATTCTTTTAATACCCATGATGCTAATGATATGCAAAGCTACAAGCTTGGGGAAGCTATGTTTGATAAAGATGATATTTTTTGTCCCCCAAGTTTTGATGAGCAAATTTATTATGATGAAAGCATGCCTCCTATTTATGATGATTATTGTGATGACACATGTGCTATAAAGAATAAAGATAACCATGAAACTTGTCATCATGATTTTAATTTTCAATTGGATTATGCCTCACACGATAATTATTTTGTTGTGTTTGCTCCCACTACTATTCATGAGAAGAAATCTGCTTATGTGGAGAGTAGTAAATTTTCTATGTTTGTAGATCATGAAAAGAAAGCTTTAGGTGCTGGTTTTATTGTGGAATTCATTCATGATGCTACTGAAAATTATTATGAGGGAGTAACACATGCTTGTAGGAACTGCAATAATATCAAGTTTCCTCTCTATGTGTTGAAAATCTTGAAGATTTGCTTGTTTTACCTTCCTATGCTAGTTGATTATTGTTCCCATAAGTCGTTTGCTCACAAAATCCCTATGCACAGGAAGTGGGTTAGATTTAAAATTGCTAGTCATATTCTTCATGATGCTCTCTTTATGTTTCAATTCTTATCTTTTATGTGAGCATCATTGAAATCATCATGCCTAGCTAGGGGCGTTAAACATTAGCGCTTGTTGGGAGGAAACCCAATTTTATTTTTGTTCCTTGATTTTTGCTCCTGTTTAGTAATAAATAATTCATCTAGCCTCTGTTTATATGTGTTTTTATGTTTTAGTTAGTGTTTGTGCCAAGTAAGACCTTTGGGAAGACTTGGGTGAAGTCTATGCGGTCTTTCTGTAAAAAACAGAAACTTTTGCACTCACAAGATTAGCTGCCATTCTTTACTGGAGAGTGATTTTAGGTTGATTATTTTTGCAGATGATTAATAGACAAATTCCTAAGGTCCATCAATTTATTTCAGAATTTTTGGAGTTACAGAAGTATTCGAATGATCCAGATTATCATGAACAAGGAAATATAATAATAATAATAACCAATTTATTATTGCCTC
The DNA here is from genome assembly GCF_002162155.2 of Triticum dicoccoides. Classification (NCBI taxonomy): domain Eukaryota; kingdom Viridiplantae; phylum Streptophyta; class Magnoliopsida; order Poales; family Poaceae; genus Triticum; species Triticum dicoccoides. The sequence continues at coordinate 828,609,684 of NC_041385.1, forward strand.
TAGGGCATATTTCCAACAGTCTCCCACTTGCACTAGAGTCAATAATCTAGTTCACATCGCAATGTGATTAACATTGACAGGTCACATCGCCATGTGACCAACATCCAAAGAGTTTACTAGTGTTACTAAACTAGTTCACATCACCATGTGATTAAGATTCAATGAGTTCTGGGGTTTGATCATGTTTTGCTTGTGAGAGAGGTTTTAGTCAAAAGGTCTGCAACATTCAGATCTGTATGTACTTTGCAATTCTCTATGTCATATTGTAAATGTTGCTTCCACGCTCCACTTGGAGCTATTCCAAATGGTTGCTCCACTATACGTATCCGGTTTGCTACTCAGAGTCATTCGGATAGGTGTTAAAGCTTCCATCGACGTAACCCTTTATGCCGAACTCTTTATCACCTCCATAATCGAGAAACATGTCCTTTATTTACTCCAAGGACAATTTTGACCGTTGTCCAATGATCCATTCCTGGATCATTCTTGTACCCCTTGAGTGACTCATGGCAAGGCACACTTCCGGTGCGGTACACAGCATAGCATACTATAGAGCCTACGTCTAAAGCATAGGGGACGACCTTCGTCCTTTATCTCTCTTCTGCCGTGGTCGAGCTTTAACTCTTAACTTCATACCTTACAACTCAGGCAAGAACTCCTTGTTTGACTGATCCATCTTGAACACCTTCAAGATCATGTCAAGGTATGTGCTCATTTGAAAGTACCATTTAGCATTTTTGATCTATCCTCATAGATCTTGATGCTCAATGTTCAAGTAGCTTATTCCAGGTTTTCTATTGAAAAACACTTTTCGTATAACCCTATATGCTTACCAGAAATTCTACATCATTTCTGATCAACAATATGTCAACAACATATACTCATTAGAAATGCTATAGTGCTCCCACTCACTTCTTTGGAAATACAAGTTTCTCATAAACTTTGTATAAACCCAAAATCTTTGATCATCTCATCAAAGTGTACATTCCAACTCCGAGATGCTTACTCCAGTCCATGGAAGGATCGCTGGATCTAGCATACCTTTTAGCATCCTTAGGATCGACAAAACCTTTCTGATTGTGTCACATACAACCTTTCCTTACGAAAACTGGTAAGGAAACTCGTTTTGACATCCATCTGCTAGATTTCATAAATGCAGCTAATGCTAACATGATTCCAACGGACTTAAGCATCGCTACGGATGAGAAAATCTCATCATAGTCAACTCCTTGAACTTGTGAAAAACTCTTCGCCACAAGTCGAGCTTCATAGACGGTGACATTACCGTCCACGTCCGTCTTCTTCTTAAAAATCCATTTATCTCAATGGCTTGCCGATCATCGGGCAAGTCCACCAAAGTCCATGCTTTGTTCTGATACATGGATCCTATCTCGGATTTCATGGCTTCTAACCATTTGTCGGAATATGGGCCCACCATCGCTTCTCCATAGCTCGTAGGTTCATTGTTGTCTAGCAACATGACCTTCAAGACAGGATTACTGTACCACTCTGAAGTAGTACGCATCCTTGTGACCCTACGAGTTACGGTAGTGACTTGATCCGAAACTTCATGATCACTATCATAAGCTTCTACTTCAATTGGTGTAGGCACCACAGGAACAACTTCATGTGCCCTGCTACACACTAGTTGAAGTGACGGTTCAATAACCTCATCAAGTCTCCACCATCCTCCCACTCAATTCTTTCGAGAGAAACTTTTCCTCGAGAAAGGACCCGTTTCTAGAAACAATCTCTTTTGCTTCCAGATCTGAATTAGGTGGTATACCCAACTGTTTTGGGTGTCCTATGAAGATGTATTTATCCGCTTTGGGTTCAAGCTTATCAGGATGAAACTTTTTCACAAAAGCGTCACAGCCCCAAACTTCCAAGAAACGACAGCTTAGGTTTCTCTAAACCATAGTTCATACGGTGTCATCTCAACGGAATTACGTAGTGCCCTATTAAAGTGAGTGTGGTTGTCTCTAATGCCTAACCCATGAACGATAGTGGTAATTCGATAAGATACATCATGGTACGCACCATATCCAATAGGGTGCAACTATGATGTTCGGACACACCATCACACTATGGTGTTCCAGGCAGTACTAATTGTGAAACAATTTCCACAATGTCTTAATTGCGTGCCAAAGCTCGTAACTCAGATACTCATCTCTATGATCATATCATAGACATTTTATCCTCTTGTCACAATGATCTTCAACTTCACTCTGAAATTACTTGAACCATTCAATAATTCAGACTTGTGTTTCATCAAGTAAATACACTCAACATCTACTCGAATCATATGTGAAGTAAGAACATAACAATATTCACTGCATGCCTCAGCACTCATTGGACTGCACACATCAAAATGTATTACTTCCAACAAGTTGCTTTCTTGTTCCATCTTACTAAAAAACGAGGCTTTTCAGTCATCTTGCCCGTGTGGTATGATCTCCATGTCTCAAGTGATTTAGAATCAAGTGAGTCCAAACGATCCATCTGCATGGAGTTTCTTCATGCGTATACACCAATAGACATGGTTCGCATGTCTCAAAGTTTTCAAAACGAGTGAGTCCAAAGATCCATCAACATGCAGCTTCTTCATGCGTTTTTATACCAATATGACTTACATGGCAGTGCCACAAGTAAGTGGTACTATCATTACTATCTTATATCTTTTGGCATGAAAATGTGTATCACTACGATCAAGATTCAATAAACAATTCCTTTTAGGTGCAACACCATTGAAGGTATTATTCAAATAAACAGAGTAACCATTATTCTCCTTAAATTAATAACCATATTGCGATAGACATAATCCAATCATGTCTATGCTCAACGCAAACACCAAATAAAAATTATTTAGGTTTAACACCAATCTCGATGGTAGAGGGAGCGTGCGATGCTTGATCACATCAACCTTGGAAACACTTCCAACACATATCGTCAGCTCACCTTTAGCTAGTCTCCGTTTATTCCGTAGCTTTTATTTTGAGTTACTAACACTTAGCAACCGAACCGGTATCTAATACTCTGGTGCTACTAGGAGTACTAGTAAAGTACGCATTAACATAATGTATGTCCAATATACTTCCGTCAACCTTGCCTGCCTTCTTATCTACAAAGTATCTAGGGTGGTTATGCTTTAGTGTCCGTTCCTCTCATTACAGAAGCACTTAGTCTCGGGTTTGGGTTCAACCTTGGGTCTTCACTAGAGCAGCAACTGTTTTGTCGTTTCATGAAGCATCCCTTCTTGCCCTTGCCCTTCTTGAAACTAGTGGTTTTACTAACCATCAACAATTGATGCTCCTACTTGACTTCTAGTTTCGCGGTGTCAAACATCGCGAATACTTCAAGGATCATCATATCTATCCCTGATATGTTATAGTTCATCACGAAGCTCTAGTAGCTTCATGGCAATGACTTTGGAGAAACATCACTATCTCATCTGGAAGATTAACTCCCACTCGATTCAAGTGATTGTTGTACCCAGACAATCTGAGCACATGCTCAACGATTGAGTTTTTCTCCCTTAGTTTGCAGGCTAAGAAAATCGTCGGAGGTCTTATACCTCTTGACGTGGGCACGAGCCTGAAATCCCAATTTCAGCCCTCGAAACATCTCATATGTTCCGCGACGTTTCGAAATCGTCTTTGGTGCCTCAACTCTAAACCATTTAACTGAACTATCACATAGTTATCGAAACGTGTATGTAAAATGTTCGCAACATCCACAGACGATGTTCGAGGTTCAGCACACCGAGCGGTGAATTAAGGACATAAGCCTTCTACGAAGCAACGAGGACAATCCTCAGTTTACGGACCCAGTCTGCATAATTGCTACTATCAACTTTCAACTAAATTTTCTCTAGGAACATATCTAAAACAGTAGAACTAAAGCGCGAGCTACGACATAATTTGCAAGAATCTTTTGAATCTGTTCAGGATAATTAAGTTCATCTTATGAACTCCCACTCGGATAGACATCCCTCTAGTCATCTAAGTGATTACATGATCCGAGTCAACTAAGCTGTGTCCGATCATCACGTGAGACGGACTAGTCATCATCGATGAACATCTTCATGTTGATCGTATCTACTATACGACTCATGCTCGACCTTTAGGTCTCTTCTGTTCTGAGGCCATGTCTGTAGATGCTAGGCTCGTCAAGTCAACCTAAGTGTTTCGCGTGTGTAAATCTGGCTTACACCCGTTGTATGTGAACGTTAGAATCTATCACACCCGATCATCACGTGGTGCTTCGAAACAACGAACTTTCGCAACGGTGCACAGTTAGGGGGAACACTTTCTTGAAATTTTAGTGAGGGATCATCTTATTTACTACCGTTGTTCTAAGCAAATAAGATGCATAAACATGATAAACATCACATGCAATCAAAAAGTGACATGATATGGCCAATATCATTTTGCTCCTTTATGATCTCCATCTTCGGGGCTCCATGATCATCATCGTCACCGGCATGACACCATGATCTCCATCATCATGATCTCCATCATCGTGTCTCCATGAAGTTGTCTCGCCAACTATTACTTCTACTACTATGGCTAACGGTTTAGCAATAAAGTAAAGTAATTACATGGCGTTGTTCAATGGCACGCAGGTCATACAATAAATTAAGACAACTCCTATGGCTCCTGCCGGTTGTCATACTCATCGACATGCAAGTCGTGATTCCTATTACAAGAACATGATCAATCTCATACATCACATATCATTCATCACATTCTTTTTAGCCATATCACATCACATAGCATACCCTGCAAAAACAAGTTAGACGTCCTCTAATTGTTGTTTGCATGTTTTACGTGGCTGCTATGGGTTTCTAGCAAGAACGTTTCTTACCTATGCAAAAACCACAAGGTGATATGTCAATTGCTATTTACCCTTCATAAGGACCCTTTTCATCTAATCCGATCCGACTAAAGTGGGAGAGACTGGCACCCGCTAGACACCTTATGCAACAAGTGCATGTCAGTCGATGGAACCTGTCTCACGTAAGTGTACGTGTAAGGTCGGTCCGGGCCGCTTCATCCCACAATACCGTCGAAACAAGATTGGACTAGTAACGGTAAGCATATTGAACAAAATCAACGCCCACAACTACTTTGTGTTCTACTCGTGCAAAGAATCTACGCAATAGACCTAGCTCATGATGCCACTGTTGGGGAACGTAGCAGAAATTCAAAATTTTCCTATGAGTCACCAAGATCTATCTATGGAGAGACTAGCAACGAGAGAGAAGAGAGTGCATCTACATACCCTTGTAGATCGCTAAGCGGAAGCGTTCAAGTGAACGGGGTTGATGGAGTCGTACTCGTCGTGATCCAAATCACCGATGATCCTAAAGCCGAACGGACGGCACCTCCGCGTTCAACACACATACGGTTGGGAGAGACATCTCCTCCTTCTTGATCCAGCAAGGGGAGGAGAGGTTGATGGAGATCCAGCAGCACGACGGCGTGGTGGTGGAAGTAGCGGGATCCCGGCAGGGCTTCGCCAAGTGCAAGCGGGGAGGAAGAGGTGTCACGGGAGAGAGGGAGGCGCCAAGGACTCGGGTGCGGCTGCACTCCCTCCCCTCCACTATATATAGGGGCCTAGGGGGGCGCCGGCCCCTTGTAGATCCCATCTAGGGAGGGGGCGGCGGCCCTAGGGGTGGCTTGGCCTCCAAGACAGGTGGAGGCGCCCCCACCCCTTATGGTTTCTAACCCTAGGCGCATGGGAGGCCCAAGGGGGGCGCACCAGCCCACCAGGGGCTGGTTCCCACGCCCCCTCAGCCTATGGGGCCCTCCGGGATAGGTGGCCCCACCCGGTGGACCCTCGGGACCCTTCCGGTGGTCCCGGTACAATACCGATGACCCCCGAAACTTTCCCGGTGGCCGAAACTGGACTTCCTATATATAAATCTTTACCTCCGGACCACTCCGGAACTCCTCGTGACGTCCGGGATCTCATCCGGGACTCTGAACAACATTCGGGTTACCGCATACTATTATCTCTACAACCCTAGTGTCACCGAACCTTAAGTGTGTAGACCCTACGGATTCGGGAACCATGCAGACATGACCGAGACAACTCTTCGGCCAATAACCAACAGCGGGATCTGGATACCCATGTTGGCTCCCACATGTTCCATGATGATCTCATCGGATGAACCACGATGTCGAGGATTCAATCAATCCCGTATACAATTCCCTTTGTCTAGCGGTATTGTACTTGCCCAAGATTCGATCGTCGGTATGCCGATACCTTGTTCAATCTCGTTACCGGCAAGTCTCTTTACTCGTATTGTAACACATCATCCCGTGATCAACCCCTTGGTCACATTGTGCACATTATGATGATGTCCTACCGAGTGGGCCCAGAGATACCTCTCTATTACACGGAGTGACAAATCCCAGTCTCGATTCGTGCCAACCCAACAAACACTTTCGGAGATACCCGTAGTGCACCTTTATAGCCACCCAGTTACGTTGTGACGTTTGGTACACCCAAAGCATTCCTACGGTATCCGGGAGTTGCACAATCTCATGGTCTAAGGAAATGATACTTGACATTAGAAAAGCTTTAGCATACGAACTACACGATCTTTGTGCTAGGCTTAGGATTGGGTCTTGTCCATCACATCATTCTCCTAATGATGTGATCCCGTTATCAACGACATCCAATGTCCATGGTCAGGAAACTGTAACCATGTATTGATCAACGAGCTAGTCAACTAGAGCCTTACTAAGGACATGGTGTTGTCTATGTACCCACACATGTATCTGAGTTTCCTATCAATACAACTATAGCATGGATCATAAATGATTATCATGAAGAAGGAAATATAATAATAATAATAACCAATTTATTATTGCCTCTAGGGCATATTTCCAACAGGGGATGCCCATGGAACCCCAAGATATTCAAGAATAGCCAAAAGCCTAAGCTTGGGGGTGCCCCGGGAAGGCATCCCCTCTTTCGTCTTCGTTCATTGGTAACTTTACTTGGAGCTATATTTTTATGCGCCACATGATATGTGTTTTGCTTGGAGCGTCGTGTATGATATTAGTCTTTGCTTTTTAGTTTACCACAATCATCCTTGTTGTAACACACCTTTTGGGAGAAGCCTATTTGATTGAAATTTATTAGAATACTCTATGTGCTTCACTTATATCTTTTGAGCTAGATAGTTTTTGCTCTAGTGCTTCACTTATATCTTTTAGAGCACGGTAGTGGATTAATTTTGAAGAAATTGTTGATCTCTCATGATTCACTTATATTATTTTGAGAGTCTTTTAAAATAGCATGGTATTTGTTATGGTTATAAATTGGTCCTAGAATGATGAGCATCCAAGTTGGGTATAATAAAAACTATCATAGGAAGTGAATTGGATGCTATGATCAATTTGATACTTGATAATTGTTTTGAGATATGGAGGTAGTGATATTAAAGTCATGCTAGTTGGGTGATTATGAATTTAAAGAATGCTCGTGTTGAACTTAGCAAGTCCCGTAGCATGCACGTATGGTTAAAGTTGTGTAACAAATTTGAAACATGAAGTGTACCTGGCTTGTGCATCCTTATGAGTGGCGGTCGGGGACGAGCGATGGTCTTTTCCTACCAATCTATCCCTCTAGGAGCATGCGCGTAGTGATTGATTTTTGCTGACTTCTAAATTTTTGCAATAAGTATATGAGTTTTTTTGACTAATGTTGAGTCCATGGATTATAAGCACTTTTACCTTTCCATCATTGCTAGCCTCTTGGGTACCGTGCATTGCCATTTCTCACCTTGAGAGTTGGTGCAAACTTCGCCGGTGCATCCAAACCCCGTGATATGATACGCTCTATCACACATAAACCTCCTTATATCTTCCTCAAAACAGCCACCATACCTACCTATTTATGTCATTTCCATAGCCATTCCAAGATATATATTGCCATGCAACTTTCCACCGTTCCGTTCATCATCATCATGACATACATTACTTTTGTCATATTGCCATTGCATGATCATGTAGTTGACATCGTATTTGTGGCAAAGCCACCATGCATAATTTTTCATACATGTCACTCTTGATTCATTGCACCATCCCGGTACACCGCCGGAGGCATTCATATAGAGTCATATCTTGTTCTAGTTTCAAGTTGTAATTCATGTGTTGTAATCAATAAAAGTGTGATGATCATCATTATTAGAGCATTGTCCCAAAGAAAAAAAAGAGAAAGGCCAAAAGAAAAAAAAAGAAAGGCCAAAGAAAAAAAAGAAAAAAAATATAAAAAGGGGCAATGTTACTATCTCTTTTTCCACACTTGTGCTTCAAAGTTGCACCATGTTCTTCATATAGTGAGTCTCATATATTGTGCTTCAAAGTAGAACCATGTTTGAGTCTCATATGTTGTCACTTTCATATACTAGTGGGAATTTTTCGTTATAGAACTTGGCTTGTATATTCCTACGATGGGCTTCCTCAAATGCCCTAGGTCTTCGTGAGAAAGCAAGTTGGATGCACACCCACTAGTTTCTTTTGTTGAGCTTTCATTCATTTATAGCTCTAGTGCATCCGTTGCATGGCAATCCCTACTCCTCATGTTGACATCAATTGATGGGCATTTCCATAGCCCGTTGATTATCCTCGTCAATGTGAGACTTTCTCCTTTTTTTGTCTTCTCCACACAATCCCCAATCATTATTCTATTCCACCGATAGTGCTATAGCCATGGCTCATGCTCATGTATTGCATGAAAGTTGAAAAAGTTTGAGATTATTTAAGTATGAAACAATTTCTTGGCTTGTCATCGGGGGTGCAGAATTTGGGAACATCTTTGTGTGACGAAAATGAAGCATAGCCTAACTATATGATTTTGTAGGGATGAACTTTCTTTAGCCATGATATTTTGAGAAGACATGATTACTTTTATTAGTATGCTTAAAGTGTTACTATTTCTTATGTCAATATGAACTTTTATTTTGAATCATTTGGATCTGAACATTCATGCCACAATAAAGAGAAATACATTGAGAATTATGCTAGGTAGCATTCCACATCAAAAATTCTGTTTTTATCATTTACCTACTCGAGGACAAGCAGGAATTAAGCTTGGGGATGCTTGATATGTCTCCAACGTATCAATAATTTTTTATTGTTCCATGCTATTATATTACCTGTTTTGGATGTTTATGGGCTTTATTTTACACATTTATATCATTTTTGGGACTAACCTACTAACCAGAGGCCCAGCTCGTATTGCTGTTTTTTTGCCTATTTCAGTATTTCAAAGAAAAGGAATATCAAACGGAGTCCAAACGGAATGAAACCTTCGGGAGCGTGATTTTTGGAAAGAACGTGATCCGGAGAACTTGGAGTGCAAGTCAAGAAGCAATCGAGGCGGCCAGGAGATAGGAGGGCGCGCCCACCCCTCCTGGGCGCGCCCCCTGTCTCCTGGGCCCCTCGAGCGGCCACCGACGTACTTCTTCCTCCTATATAAGCCTATGTACCCCGAAAACATCCAGGGAGCCACCGAAGAAATATTTCCACCACCGTAACCTTCTGTATCCACGAGATCCCATCTTGGAGCCGTCGTCAGCATTCTGTCGGAGGGGGAATCCACCATGGAGGGCTTCTACATCAACACCATAGCCCTTCCGATGAGTTGTGAGTAGTTTACCACAGACCTTCGGGTCCATAGTTATTAGCTAGTTGGCTTCTTCTCTCTTTTTGGATCTCAATACAATGTTCTCCCCCTCTCTTGTGGAGATCTATTCGATGTAAACTCTTTTTGCAGTGTGTTTGTCGAGATCCGATGAATTGTGGGTTTATGATCAAGTTTATCTATGAGAAATATCTGAATCTTCTCTGAATTCTTTTATGTATGACTAAGTTATCTTTGCAAGTCTCTTCGAATTATCGGTTTGGGTTAGCCTACTAGATTGATCTTTCTTGCCATGGGAGAAGTTCTTAGCTTTGGGTTCAATCTTACGGTGTCCTTACCTAGTGACAGAAAGGGTTGCAAGGCACGTATTGTATTGTTGCCATCGAGGATAAAAAGATGGGGTTTATATCATATTGCTTGAGTTTATCCCTCTACATCATGTCATCTTTCTTAATGCGTTACTCTGTTGTTATGGACTTAATACTCTAGATGCATGTTGGATAGTCGTCGATGTGTGGAGTAATAGTAGTAGATGCAGGCAGGAGTCAGTCTACTTGTTGCGGACGTGATGCCTATATACATGATCATGCCTAGATAATCTCATAATTATTCGCTTTTCTATCAATTTCTCGATAGTAATTTGTTCACCCACCGTAATACTTATGCTATCTTGAGAGAAGCCTCTTGTGAAACCTATGGCCCCCGGGTCTATCTTTTATCATATAAGCTTTCGATCTACTTTTATTTGCATCTTTACTTTTTGCATCTATATTATAAAATACCAAAAACATATTTATCTTATCATATTATCTCTATCAAATCTCACTTCCGCAAGTGGCCGTGAAGGGATTGACAACCCCTTTATCGCGTTGGTTGCAAGTTCTTTGTTTGTTTGTGTAGGTTCGTGGGACTTGTGAGGAGCCTCCTACTGGATTGATACCTTGGTTCTCAAAAACTGAGGGAAATACTTACACTACTGTGCTGCATCACCCTTTCCTCTTCAAGGAAAACCAACGCAAGCTCAAGACGTAGCATATATTCCAATGATGGGTTTCCTCATAATGCCCTAGGTCTTCGTGAGCAAGCAAGTTGGATGCACACTCACTTAGTTTCTTTTGTTGAGTTTTCATACATTTATAGCTCTAGTGCATTCGTTGCATGGCAATCCCTACTCACTCGCATTGATATCTATCGATAGGCATCCCCATAGCCCATTAATATGCCTAGTTGATGTGAGACCATCTTACTTTTTTTGTCTTCTCCACAACCACCACTCTATTCCACCTATAGTGCTATGTCCATGGCTCACGCTCATGTATTGTGTGAAAGTTGAAAAGGTTTGAGAATACTAAAGTATGAAAAAATTGCTTGGCTGAAACCGGGGTTGTGCATGATTTGGATATTTTGTGTGACGAAGATGGAGCATAGCCAAGCTATATCATTTTGTAGGGATGAACTTTCTTTGGTCATGTTACTTTGAGAAGACATGATTGCTTTGTTAGTATGCTTGAAGTATTCTTATTTTTATGTCAATACTAAACTTTTGTCTTGAATCTTTTGGATCTGAACATTCATGCCACAATAAAGAAAATTACATTGATAATTATGTTAGGTAGCATTCCACATCAAAAATTCTGTCTTTATCATTTACCTACTCAAGGACGAGCAAGAATTAAGCTTGGGGATGCTTGATACTTCTCCAACGTATCTATAATTTTTTTATTGTTCCATGCTATTATATTATCTATTTTGGATGTTTAATGGGATTTAATATATTATTTTATATTATTTTTGGGACTAAGATATTAACCGGAGGCCCAGTGCCAGTTTCTATTTTTTTGCCTATTTTAGAGATTTGCAGAAAAGGAATATCAAACGGAGTCCAAACGGAATGAAATCTTTGCGATGATCTTTCTTGGACCGAAAGCAAACCAGAAGACTTGGAGTTGAAGCCATAAACGCCACGAGGTGTCCACGAGGTAGGAGGGCACGCCCCCACCCTCGTGGGCCCCTCGTAGCTCCACTGACGTATTTTATTCACCTATATATACTCTTATACCCTAGAAACATCAGGGGGAGCCACAAAACCACTTTTCCACCGCTGCAACCTTCCATACCCATGAGATCCCATCTTGGGGCCTTTTCCGGCGATTTGTCGGAGGGGGAATCAATCGCGGAGGGCTTCTACATCAACACCATTGCCTCTCTGATGAAGCGTGAGTAGTTTACCGTAGACCTTTGGGTCCATAGTTATTAGCTAGATGGCTTCTTCTCTCTCTTTGATTCTCAATACAAAGTTCTCCTCGATGTTCTTGGAGATCTATTCGATGTAATATTGTTTCGCGGTATGTTTGTCGAGATCCGACGAATGGTGGATTTATGATCAGATTATCTATGAATATTATTTGGTTCTTCTCTGAATTCTTATATGCATGATTTGATATCTTTTCAAGTCTCTTTGAATTATTGGTTTAGTTTGGCCTACTAGATTGATCTCTCTTGGAATGGGATAAGTGCTTAGCTTTGGGTTCAATATTGTATTGTATTGTTGCCATCAAGGATAAAAATATGGGGTTTATATCATATTGCTTGAGTTTATCCCTCTACATCATATCATCTTGCTTAATGCGTTACTCCATTCTTATGAACATAATACTCTAGATGCATGCTGGATAGCGGTCTATGTGTGGAGTAATAGTAGTAGATGCAGAATCGTTTCGGTCTACTTGACACGGACGTGATGCCTATGTTCATGATCATTGCCTTAGATGTATTCATAATTATGTGATTTTCTATCAATTGCTCGGCAATAATTTGTTCACCCACTGCAATACATGCTATCTTGAGAGAAGCCACTAGTGAAACCTATGGCCCCCGGGTCTATTTTCTATTATATTACATCTCTTTTCCATTATATCGCATCTCCTTTACTATTTTGCAATCTTTACTTTCCAATCTATACAACAAAAATACCAAAAATATTTATTTTACTATCTCTATTAGATCTCACTTTTGCGAGTGAGCGTGAAGGGATTGACAACCTGAAAGTGCTAGTTATCGACTAGAGGGGGGGTGAATAGGCGATTTTTAGGAAAGTCTTCAAAACATGGAAGTTTCGAAGACAAACGATAGAAACAACCTAATTGATATGCAGCGGAAGATAGACTACAACAAGCAAGCCATAATCAAGTATGCAATAGCATTAACCTTTGAAGATTAATAGCAACTAGGTAGTAGGATCAGGATGGAAGATAGTATGAAGCCAATCAGTAATGGTAGTCAAGCAATGAAGTCAATCGTATAAAACAATAAGCAATGACTTCACGAAGACAAACTCAAAGTAAAGGAGGCAAGAGATAGAACCAGTTGGTTGTTGAGGACACAGGATTTGTTGGACCAGTTCCAGTTGCTGTGACAACTATACGTCTGGTTAGGGAGGCTGAGATTTAACTCAGAAGACCGTGTCTTCACCTTATTCCCCTTGAGCTAAGGTCACTTAGTCCTCGCCCAATCACTCTGGTAAGTCTTCAAGGGAGACTTCCAAACCTTCACAGACTTCGTTCACTCGGCAATCCACAATGACTCTTGGATCTCATAACACGACGCCTAACCGGCTGGAGGATACACAGTCCTCAAGTGTAATAAGTCTTCAGGTCACACAGATAGAAAGACTTCAGTGATGCCTAACACTCTTTGGCTCTGGGTGTTTGGGCTTTGTCCTCGCAAGGATTTCTCTCTCTCAAATGCTTCGAGGTGGGTTGCTCTCAAACGACAAAAGCCGTATACAAACTCTGAGCAGTCACCAATTTATGGTGTAGGGGGTGGGCTATTTATAGCCACTAGGCAACCCGACCTGATTTGTCCGAAATGACCCTGGGTCGCTAAGGAACTGACACGTGTTCCAATGATCAGATTTCAAACACACACGGCAACTTTACTTGGGCTACAAGCAAAGCTGACTCATCCAACTCTGGATAAGATTTGCTCTCATTGTCTTCGCTCGAAGACATAGGATTCTGGTTGAGCATCACTTCAGTCACTCTGACTTAGTTCACTTGGACCCCACTTAACAGTATGGTGGTTCCTATGACTCAACAAAGAAGAAAGGAAACGACGAAACCACACAGTCTTCGCGCTCCATTGTCTTCACGTAATGTCTTCTCATGTCATAGTCTTCAATATGAATATCTTCTCATACCACCATTGTCTTCAATGTCTTCATACATTTTTAGGGGTCATCTCCGGTAGGTAAACCGAATCAATGAGGGACACTACCTGCGTTATCCTGCAATTCTCACAAACGCATTAGTCCCTCAACCAACTTTGTCGTCAATACTCCAAAACCAACTAGGGGTGGCACTAGATGCACTTACAATCTCCCCCTTTTTGGTGATTGATGACAAACTGGTTGAAGTTTTCAACGGGGATAAAGTATGTGAAATTGTAAGGATAGGAATTGTCTTCATAAGTAGCAAGGGCTCCCCCTGAAGATGTGCATATTAATAATTTGCTTTTGGATTGCAAATGCACATGGTAGGTTGTACTTATGGAGATCCACTTCAACTTATGAAGATAATTCATCATGCATGAAATGATATAACAAGTAGAGTGACATGCATAATGAGAAATGGACGTCTGCAGGATGATCTAAGTGCGGAAGTTATCATCGCATCAGAGTAAAGCAAACACGTAGCAGAAGTAGCAGACGACCATCAAGTTTAGGTGTTACAACTCAAAGAACCAAATGTATCAAAATGCAAGAGTTGTAAGCACGCAGCAAAATATAATGCAACCGCCCATATGAACCCGCTTGAAGACTATCAGCTCATACGCTTCTCCCCCTTTTGTCAGTAATGACCAAAAAGGTTTGAAGAAATAGAGCATCTACTCGTCTTCTTGATGAGTAGGTGAAGCAGCAGGGTTGTTGTCGTTGGGTGGCGGTGCAGAGGAACTTGGTGCAGTGTCGATGCGCGCAGTAGTTGGAGGTGGTGAAGTAGCGTCATCTTCATCATCGATCACTCTGGCATTAACTGTTGCCGCGGAGGAGGAATATTCAGAGTCTTCAAGAGATGGAGTTCTTCGTAAGACAGCATTCCGTGGAGGAGTGGAGTCAAACTGAAATCTTTCATTGAAGCCATCGTCGTGAAGATCTGCTTCAGCACTAAGCAGGGTCAAACTCTTCCATGATCTCCGGCAAGTTTCATGAGCAACAAAGGCATTCTTGGTGGCAAGGTTGCAAATGAGATTGGCATCCACCAAGAGGCTTTGCATCTGTCTCTTGAGCCAGAAATGATGCTTATCCTGTTTCTGATGAAGGGCCACAAGAAGTTCTCGGTCATTGAGAACGCGAGAACGCTTGCGAGGCCTTTGGGCAATGGTGCTTTCAGTGGCTTCAGTGGGCGCTCTGTGAGGCAGACGAGTGTTACCAGCAAATGGATAGATTCGTGTTGCTGCTCGAACACCTTCAATGGGTTGAGTGAAGCTTTGGTGCTCGGCATTCTGAAGACCAAGAGGCTTCTTGGTAGGGTCAGGATATATAGCTTCAACTGACATATCAACCTCAGGTAGAAAAATCACATGATTGCGAGCAGAAGGTTGATAGTTGACAGTAGAGTGTCGCTTTATGAGGCGCATGACCCATGGAGCATAAAACTTTAGACCAAAGAGATCAGAGCCAGAGGCAGCAAGTTATCTTATGAAGAAATCTTGTGCATTGAAGCTGATGCCATTGTAAATGTAGAAGACCAAAGTCTTCATAGCTCCTTCAAGCTTTGCCGTTGATGAATGTCCTTTGATAGGCCATAGAGTCCGCCTGATGATGTGATATATGGTGTGCGGCAGATACTCAAGGTCTTCAACAAAGAACTCTGTTGGATATTCAGCATCACGGGGCAAAGGCTTCATCATGCTCAGCATCTGACTCATATTGGGTTCAGGCTTATGAAAGATGATCTCTACAGCATTGCGGTGTAGCTGACAGTCAGGTTCATACAGTTCTCCAGGAGTGGCAAGCCCTGTAATCTCGATGATGTCCATAGCTTTGGCTTCATGATGAACATTTCCAGTCATCCACTCGAGAACCCATGTCTTGATGTCTCTGTTGTAGCCGCGAATGTGCAGAGTGGCATAGAATTGAAGCAATAGCTCTTCATTCCAATGTTCTTTGTCTGTCACAAAGTGGAGCAGACCAGCATCACGAAAACAATCAAGTGCTTCTTCTAAGCATGGCAGTCCAGCAATGGTTTCAGTGTCAAGGCACATATGAGGGAAAATGCGCCCTTGATCATATAACACGCATGAGTAATAGCTTCTCTATTGATAGCTCCAGAACCTATCTGATGATATTCTTGGCTTGGAGTAGGGGTTCTTCGAGCTGTCAAAGAATGTGTTGTGGCTCTTGAAGCCATTAGCATTGAAGGACCCTGGTGAGTTGGCAGTACCTGGAAACCTTGGCAACCTGGGCTTTGGCTTCTGCACTTGAGGCCTATGCTCAATATGATAGTCAAATTGTGGTCCTGAGGCAGAGGGTGGAGGCACCAGAACGGGCCATCGGACAGTAGTGAGCTAACCATGACTGTATGCTTGCTCAATTGTGTGAGGCCTTGGAGGCGGAACAGGAGCAGGGGCAACATCGGAGGCAGGCTGCACGACAGGTGCTTCGGGAGCAGTTGTCATGTTGGCTTCAGGTGCAGCATCCTCATTGGCTTCGGGTGCAGCATCCTCATTGACTTCAGGTTCAGTAGCCACATTTGCTTCAGGCACAGTTAGTGTAGGCTCCACATTAGCATCAGCCATGACTACGTCACTGGCTGTATTGGCGTTGGTGGTGGCAGCTGCAACATTTTCAACCTCCACTTGAGGAGCTGGAGGGTCAGACACAAACACGTTCAGATCATGAACTGCTTCTTCTTGAATGGGGGGAGTAGAGACACGTTCTTCTTGACGCTCTTCATCGGCTGATGCAGCCAGATTGTCTTCAGAAGCATGTGCTTCAGACTCGGAGACATTCACAGTTGGAGCAGGTTCAGAAAGTACTTGCCGTGCAACAGGTGAACGTTGCACTTCTCCTTCTGGAACGCTCGACAGAGAGACTTCAGGCCTTTGTCCTCTGCGAAGCCTGTGAAGAGCTGGCTTCACTTTAGGAGATGGAGTTGGCTGAGCCTGAAAGTCTTCATCCTCTTCTTGCACGTTGGGGGTAGCTTGTTGTTGTTGTAGGGGAGTATTGGGGGAGTCTTGTTCTTGTGGGCGATCAGCCCATGAATCATCCTGTGCAATTGGCGTCAGAGGACGACCAATGCTGATGAGTTCGTTGTTCGTACGAACAGGCGATGATACCACATTGTATTCGAGCTGAGGAAGAACTTCATCATCTTCAACATTGTCATGATGACCAATGTCTTCAGCAGCGGTGGGTTCAGCTGCTGGAATATCTTCAGCTTCAGGAGCCTCTGTGGAAGCAGGCTCATGCACAGTCATGTGAAGTTCTTGATGCAGATGCAGGATGAATCACTGAGATGGGTTCAACAAAAAGGGGCTCTGTGGGAGCAGCCCGATTCTTCTTGGTCTTGCGCTTCTTCTTGGAGGGAGCGGCATCAGAGGCTTCGGTATTCTTCCTCTTTCTGGCTTCTGCCTCTGCAGCCCTCGTCTTCTTCTGTTCTGAAGCGGTTGTGGTGACCTTTGGCTTCGAGCCAATCATGCTAATTGGGAAGATAATACGTGGAGCTTCTTGGCTTGAACGCGCAGGCTGATCGGCAGGAAACTTCTTCTTTTTCTTTGCAGCCATTCTGGGGTCAATGCCAGGACGGCCAAGTGACTTGCGCTTCTCAGCCTCATTGTAGGCAAGCACACACTTATCAGCCAAACTCTTCATGCGCTCATGAGAGCCTTGAGCTTCTTGGCGCTTCTTCTGAAAAGCTTCTTTAAGCTCATGCAGCATGACCTTGAAGTTTCTGACGTCTTGCACACTTAGCTTGGCCACATGCTTCTTGAATTGAGCCTTCTCATAATCAATCTTGTGCTTGAGCTCAACGATTCTCTGAGCGAGAGCCAGCTCAGAAGCAATGGCGCCATTGAAAGAGACGCTGAGGCCAATTGGAAGCTGTAAATCTTCAAAGCTGACATTTGGGGTGTCGAACCACTCATCAATGAAATTGCGGATGATGGCCACATCAAAGAGAGGCAAATTGCTGAAGATTTCTGCTTCTTCCTTGCTCTTTATCAGCTGCTCAAGAGCATCATCCGCAAGATCTTCATCACTTGATAGATCAATGGGTTCTTCACGCAGAATAGCAGCAGGAGTCAGAGCTTGATCAGCACGCCTGAAAGTTGCTTTTTCTTCTCCGTCCTCTTGGAGATACAGGACTGATCTTCAGACTGCACACTGGCTTCAGGAGGTGCAGTGGCCAATGGCTTCACACGAGAAGCTTTTGGTGGTACGGGTTTAGAAGCCTTTAGCTTCTTTTGCTTCTGTGGTTTCGAAGGAGGAGCTGGGGCTTCATCAGAATTAGCCTCATTGTCAGAATGATCCACTTTGGCACCTTGTACCAAGATGTAGGAGATGAGGCCATCAAGGTTTGCAAAGGGGCCAATTCTATTATCTTCAGCTTCACGAGTCCCATCCTCACTGGGAGCAGAGGGACCAGGATTGAAGTCCAACCCCCATGACTTCTTGTTTTCCTTTGCCGAAGCCACAGCAAACTGGAAGTTGTGCTTGAAGAGATTGTCGTCGTGACACCAGAGTAATGATGATGGGTCGTCTTCTTCAGGATGTGGTCCACGGACCATGCAAGGATAGAATTCTTGCGCAATGGCTTCAGCTCTGTTCTTAGGTTGAAGGCCTCGATAGAGAATATCGCCCCAAGGACTCTTGATAGCATTTTTCTCTGCATATTCCTTGGTGACGAACTTGTACTTGAACCATTCTTCAGCCCAATAGCGTCGAATCCATTGGATTCGTGTCTTGCGCTGATGATAAGTCTCTTCAGGGTCTGTCTTGTACAGTTCTGCTAGGTCATCAGGCAGATCTTTGGATGTTCCTCCTTTGCGTTGTCTGCCACCCTTCCTTGCTGATTTTTCTGCAGCCATGAACTTCAAGCTGAATGGCTTCAATACGTTCAAAGGCTTTAGAGATTTACGCTTGCTGGTCAAGCAGGAACTGGCTTCAGGAGAATTGATATGGTGCTGTAAGTATTCTGCAAATGAATGCAGACTATGAGAACCAAGGGATTCTCCCACGGACATGTACCTGTGACAGCATTAGAGATGCAAGGGAAGGGGAAGAGGTCATATGCATTCTCAGAAGATTTTGAAGATAAATCAGTTTGAAGACATTGACCTCATGATGTGAAGACATTCACTTATATGTGGTGAGTTGGTTCCAGATTTGTACCAATCCGTGAATAAGTACAAGTGAGGAATCAAACTAGATAGGAAATCTAAGTGAATAGACTAGGCATTATGAGATGCAGATAGAATAGATCTAACATTTAGTAGGCAGAAACCACTTTCAGTAAGTAGGATGAATCTATGAAGATCAAAAAGGTGGTAAAAATAGAGTTATAATTACCGCACAAAGAACTGCTAGATGGGAAGAATGAGAGACCGAGCAGTTCAGCCCACCGTGCCCTAACTTGGCGACGGAGGACACCTACGGAGAGGCGGAGAGAAAGATGTCCGCGGCCGGCGTGAGGACGGCGTCGGAGAAGTTGCGGCAGCTAAGCGCTTCGTCGCCGGCGTCGTCGAGAGCTAGCAGTGGCGCTAGGGTTTTGACGGAGGTGGAGAGGTGGAAGAAGGATTTCTTTGCCGCAGGGGACACATATTTATAAGTAGGTGTGCAGCACAGCGCAATTACGTAGGTGCCCCTGTCTGTTCACATCCGTGGGGTACGTGGCAAGCATGCAACATATTTAGAATTGTCCCACGTTCCCACACCCGCCAAGTATGTCAGATGTTCATTCCGGCTTCTCCGGATATCGACAATTAAGATGATTCATTTAAATAGAACTTGATGTTTGTCTCTGTGTCTTCTGCTGACAAGGATGCAGAGAAGACATTCGACAGTTTCAATAGAATGCATATGATTTGGACAGATAGAGTTGAGATAGTAAGCAGTGAGAGATTAGGGTCCGATCACATTCACTTAGTTCAAAAGATTCAACTTGAAGACATAGCTATAAGTGAATGCTGTAGAGGACAGAATGCTAGTATATATATATATATGCAATCAAATCACTATAGCACAGAAAAATCACAAAGATAAATTGAAACTGAAGACAAACCAAATGCGAAATCTTTGCAAAATAATGCCATGAGTGAAACACTTCAAACAGAGAAATTTGGTGGTGGCGTTACCCACCGTATAGGAAGTATTAGACCCAGACACGACGCACAATTATCGTGGTGCTCCGAAGTCAAATTCCATGTTAATGTATTCACACTCAGAGTGTAAATCTTCATTGATTGAAGATATACATTACTTTGTGTGTTGCACATCTAAGTCATCAACATGCATAAGTGTTAGGATGTGTGCCTGATCACAGGACATTCGAGGATTCCAAGATATTTAGCTCACACCGTAACTTGCAAAACCTTTTCTCGTCCAAGGGCTTTGTGAAGATATCTGCCAGTTGCTCTTCAGTGTTGACGTGCATGATATCTATATCTTTCTTCATAACATGATCTCTGAGAAAGTGATGATGTATTTCAATGTGCTTTGTCTTCGAATGCTGGACTGGATTGTTGGCAATCTTGATGGCACTTTCGTTGTTGCAGAAGAGAGGGACTTGCTTCAGATCGATGCCATAGTCCTTGAGAGTTTTCTTCATCCACAGAAGCTGAGCACAACAAGATCCAGCAGCAATGTATTCAGATTCAGCAGTTGAGAGTGACACGCAGTTCTGCTTCTTTGAAGACCAACAGACAAGTGATCGACCAAGAAAATGACATGTGCCTGATGTAGACTTGCGATCCACTTTGTCACCAGCATAATCAGCATCCGAGAATCCAACCAGATCAAACCTTGAGCCCTTTGGATACCATAATCCTAGTGTTGGGGTGTAAGCCAAATATCGAAGAATTTGCTTCACAGCTAAGTGATGCGATTCCTTTGGTGCCCCTTGCAATCGAGCACACATGCAAACACTAAGCATAATATCTGTCCTAGATGCACATAAATAAAGCAAAGAACCAATCATGGAGCGGTATACCTTCTGATCGAACTCTTTACCATTGTCGTCGGGACCAAGATGGTGCTTGCTGGCATTGGCGTCGTGTAGCCTTTGCAGTCTTCCATTCCAAACTTCTTCAGACAATCTTTGAGGTATTTTTCTTGAGATATGAAGATGCCATTTCGTTGCTGACGAATTTGAAGACCAAGGAAGAACTTCAGCTCTCCCATCATGGACATTTGATATTGCTCTTGCATCATGTACCCAAACTCATCACTGTACTTCTGGTTGGTGCAGCCGAAGATTATGTCATCCACATATATTTGGCACACAAACAGTTCACCATCATATGTCTTCGTGAAGAGTGTGGGGTCGAGAGATCCAGGTTTGAAGCCTTTGCTCTTCAGGAAGTCTTTGATTGTATCATACCAGGCACGAGGAGCTTGTTTGAGGCCATACAGTGCTTTGTTCAGTTTGTACACCATATCAGGATGTTTTGGATCTTCAAAGCTAGGTGGTTGTGAAACATATACTTCTTCTTCAATCTTGCCATTTAGAAATGCACTCTTTACATCCATTTGATATAGCAAGATGTTGTGATGATTAGCATAGGCTAGCAGTATGCGAATAGCTTCAAGCCTAGCAACAGGAGCAAATGTTTCATCGAAGTCAATTCCTTCAACTTGAGTATATCCTTGAGCCACAAGACGAGCTTTGTTTCTGATGACTTGACCATGCTCATCTTGCTTGTTTTGATATATCCACTTTGTTCCAATAATGTTATGCTTGCGAGGGTCAGGTCGCTTGACAAGTTCCCAAACATTATTCAGCTTGAACTGTTGAACTTCTTCTTGCATGGCTTGAATCCATTCAGGTTCCATAAAAGCTTCAGCAACTTTCTTGGGTTCTGATATTGACACAAATGAAAAATGCCCACAGAAATTTGCTAGTTGTGTTGCTCTTGAGCGAGTGAGCGGACCAGGTGCATTGATGCTGTCAATAATCTTCTCTATTTGAAATTCATTTGCAACACGAGGATGAACAGGACGAAGATTCTGCTCTGGCTGATCATTGTCATCATTGGGAGAATTGTCTTCGGTCTGAGCATTGTCTTCAGGTTGATTTGGTGCAGAGATGATAAGTTCCTCTTCAGGCTGTGCTTCAGAGGGCATGATCTCACCAGTTCCCATCAACTTGATAGATTCACAGGAAGGAGCTTCATCAAGTGTACTTGGCAGAATTTCTCTTTGTGAACCATTGGTTTCATCAAATCGCACATCCACTGTTTCAACAATTTTGTAGTGGAAGAGGTTGAAGACTCTGTAAGAGTGCGAATCCTTTCCATAGCCAAGCATGAAGCCTTCGTGAGCTTTGGGTTCAAATTTTGACTTGTGATGGGGATCCTTGATCCAACATCTAGCACCAAAGACTCTGAAGTAGCTGACATTTGGCTTCTTGCCAGTGAGGAGCTCATAGGATGTTTTGCCTAGAAGCTTATGGATGTAGACACGGTTGATGATGTGACAAGTTGTATCAATGGATTCAGGCCAGAACTTTCTTGGTGTCTTGTACTCGTCAAGCATTGTTCGAGCCATCTCGATGAGGGTTTTGTTCTTGCGCTCTACAATGCCATTTTGCCGAGGTGTGTATGGAGCAGAAAATTCATGAGTGATTCCCATTATATCCAGATAAAGATCAAGCCCGGTGTTCTTGAGTTCAGTGCTGTTATCACTTCTGATATGCTTGATCTTGACACCATAGTTGTTCATTGCTCGATTGGCGAATCGTCTGAAGACATCTTGTACTTCGGTCTTGTAGAGAATTATGTGCACCCATGTGTATCTTGAGTAGTCATCAACAATGACGAAGCCATAGAGACACGCCATTGTTGTGAGGGTGGAGTAGTGGGTAGGTCCAAATAAGTCCATGTGAAGCAACTCGAAGGGTTGAGATGTTGTCATGATTGTCTTCGAGGGATGCTTGGCTCTTCTCGTCTTTCCAGCTTCGCAGGCACCACATAGATGATCTTTCTTGAACTTGACACCTTCGATGCCTATGACATGCTTCCTTTTGACGAGAGTATGCAAGTTCCTCATGCCAGCGTGCCCCAGCCTTCGATGCCAGAGCCAGCATTCTGAAGCTTTAGCAAGAAGACATACGGCAAGTTTTGGACCTGCTGAGAAATCTACCATGTATAGATCACCTTTCCTATACCCTTCAAAGACTAGAGATTTGTCAGATTCCATTAGTACAAGGCAACGATATTTTCCAAATATCACAATCATGTTTAAGTCACAAAGCATTGAGATAGACATTAAGTTGAATCCAAGCGATTCAACAAGCATCACTTTATCCATGTGTTGATCCCTTGAGATTGCAACTCTACCTAGACCCAATACTCTGCCTTTACCAGTGTCAGCAAATGTGATTTTACTCTTGTCGGATGGACGTAAGGTTGAGTCCATGAGAAGACTTTGATCACCAGTCATATGATTAGTGCATCCACTGTCAATAATCCATTCTGAAGCTTTTGGTGACATGCCCTACAGTGCAGTTAGGAGGATAGGCTTCACAAGGTATGTTGTGAAGCATAAGCATTTTACACACACATGGATTATCACAGTTTAGATCAAGATTAGCACACAGTATGACAGATAAGAGATTCATATGTGGAATTCATAGTAAGTCATTTTATCATGCGTCCCTTTATGTTTTAGGTCCCCAGCAATTATATCGGACGCCATTGATTGCTGGCTGGAGACCACATTCTGCAAAAGAGAGTTAGTTCTTCTTCACCACCCACATTTTCAGGGGTGGCTTAGAAGCAATGAGTCTAAGTGCGGCATCTGAGAATTTCGGCTTTGAAGCCCTAGCAAATAGCCTTGCAGGAGATGAATGATACTCATGTGAATAAGCAGAGAAGTTCTTAGTTCTATGAACATATCGATTTGAAGACACACGCTCATATTCATGAGTTTGAGTATGATTTCCCTGCAAAACATTGGCGTTAGGGTGACTCAAGTGAGTCTTGTGTTCGCAAGTAGCCGTTGGACCATATGATGCCTTTGGTTTGGGGTTTGTCTTCTTCACTGGTGGTGTCATGATGACATTCACTGGAAGATTCTCAAGGCAGCTTTTGGGTACCCAGATCTTCTTCATAGGAGGTCCATTCCTGCAGTTAGTACCAATATACCTGGCAAACACTTCACCATTCTGATTTTTGAACATTTTATAGTTTGCATCAAAGGATTCATCAATAATAATAGGATTAGCACAGGTAAATCCAGATAAAGTGGATGGATCCACTGAAGGTTCCTTTGCAGCAACCCATGTGGTTTTGGGATACTGCTCAGGCTTCCAGTAGGAACCATCAGCATTCATTTTCCTCTCGAACCCAACACCCTCTTTCCTAGGGTTTCGGTTCAGAATCTGCTTTTTGAGGACATCCCAGAGAGTCTGATGTCCCTTCAAACTTTTGTACATCCTTGTTTCAAGCAATGTCTTCAACCTAGCATTTTCATCAGCAATACTAGTGGTATCCTCCGCAGAGGGGTTAGTAACCACATCAGTAGTTGAAGACAATGAAACAGCAGCAGCAGTGGAACATTCAGCAACAGATGTAGCGTTATCACGCTCAATGCATTTTAAACATGGTGGTTCGAATTCATCCTGAGCGGGACTGATCTGTTGAGCGCGAAGTGACTCATTCTCTGCTTGAAGATCTTCATGAGTCGCTTTCAATTTCTCAAGCTCTTGCTTCCTTTGAAGATAATCATAGGAGAGCTTTTCATATGTGGTTGAGAGCGTATCATGAAGATTTTCAAGTTCTTGGTACTTAGCATGAAGATTTATTATGTCTTCTACTAAGGACTGTGAACGTGTCATTTCCGCGTCCAACAGGTCATCGCTTTTGTCTAACAATTTTTGTGTATGTTCCATAGCCCTTTGTTGTTCAGTTGCAATTTTAGCAAGTGTTTTGTAGCTGGGTTTGGATTCACTTGAAGTTTGAAAGTAAGCATCGCGAGATTTTACCTTGTCACCACGTGCCATGAAGCAGTAGGTGGGAGAAGAATAGTCTTTGTCATCAGCTTCAGCGTTGGTGTGGACGTCATTGTCTTCAGTGTTGAAGATGGACTTGGCGACATAGGCTGTGGCTAGAGCCAGACTTGCAACGCCAGGGTCAAACTCCTCACCAGAATCCACCTCCGCCTCCTCCGAAGCAGACTCCTCCTCTGAATCCATTTCCTTGCCAACAAAAGCACGAGCCTTGCCAGATGAGCTCTTCTTGTATGATGAAGACTTCGAAGAAGATTTTGAGGATTTCTTCTTCTTCTTGTCATCAGAATCATATTCCTTGCTCTTCTTCTTCTTCTTCTCATTGTCCCACTGTGGACACTCAGATATGTAGTGACCAGGTTTCTTGCATTTGTGGCAGGTTCTCTTCTTGTTGTCATGAGTGGAAGCTTCATCATTTCTTGAGCTGGATCGTGAAGACTTTCTGAAGCCCTTCTTCTTGGTGAACCTCTGGAACTTCTTCACAAGCATGGCAAGTTCCTTTCCAATGTCTTCAGGATCGTCAGAACCGCAGTCAGATTCTTCTTCTTCAGATGAGGAAACAGCTTTTGCCTTCAAAGCACGAGTTTGGCCATGGTTGGGGCCATAAATATCTCTTTTCTCAGAAAGCTGGAACTCATGTGTGTTGAGCCTCTCAAGTATATCAGACGGATCGAGTGTCTTGAAGTCAGGACGTTCTTGTATCATGAGGGCAAGGGTGTCAAAAGAGGTGTCAAGTGATCTCAGCAGTGTCTTGACAATTTCATGCTTGGTGATCTCAGTGGCGCCGAGAGCCTGAAGCTCATTTGTGATGTCGGTGAGGTGATCAAACGTGAGCTGGACATTTTCATTGTCGTTTCTCTTGAAGCGATTGAAGAGATTGCGAAGAACACTGATCCTCTGGTCTCTCTGTGTAGAGACGCCTTCATTGACCTTGGACAGCCAGTCCCAGACTAGCTTTGACGTTTCCAGAGCACTCACACGGCCATACTGTCCTTTGGTCAGATGACCACAGATGATGTTCTTTGCAGTCGAGTCCAGTTGAATGAACTTCTTGACATCAGTGGGGGTGACACCTTCACCAGTTTTGGGAACGCCGTTCTTGACGACATACCAGAGGTCGACATCAATGGCTTCAAGATGCATGCGCATCTTATTCTTCCAGTAGGGATATTCAGTTCCATCGAACACGGGGCAAGCAGTGGAGACCTTGATTATCCCTGCAGTCGACATAGCTAAACTCCAGGTGGTTAAACCGAATCACACAGAACAAGGGAGTACCTTGCTCTGATACCAATTGAAAGTGCTAGTTATCGACTAGAGGGGGGTGAATAGGCGATTTTTAGGAAAGTCTTCAAAACATGGAAGTTTCGAAGACAAACGATAGAAACAACCTAATTTATATGCAGCGGAAGATAAACTACAACAAGCAAGCCATAAACAAGTATGCAATAGCATTAATGTTTGAAGATTAATAGCAGCTAGGTAGTAGGATTAGGATGGAAGATAGTATGAAGCCAATCAATAATGGTAGTCAAGCAATGAAGTCAATCGTATAAAACAATAAGCAATGACTTCACGAAGACAAACTCAAAGTAAAGGAGGGAAGAGATAGAACCAGTTGCTTGTTGAGGACACAGGATTTGTTGGACCAGTTCCAGTTGCTGTGACAACTGTACGTCTGGTTAGGGAGGCTGAGATTTAACTCAGAAGACCGTGTCTTCACCTTATTCCCCTTGAGCTAAGGTCACTTAGTCCTCGCCCAATCACTCTGGTAAGTCTTCAAGGGATACTTCCAAACCTTCACAGACTTCGTTCACTCGGCAATCCACAATGACTCTTGGATGCTCAGAACGCGACGCCTAACCGGCTGGAGGATACACAGTCCTCAAGTGTAATAAGTCTTCAGGTCACACAGACAGAAAGACTTCAGTGATGCCTAACACTCTTTGGCTCTGGGTGTTTGGGCTTTGTCCTCGCAAGGATTTCTCTCTCTCAAATGCTTCGAGGTGGGTTGCTCTCAAACGACAAAAGCCGTATACAAACTCTGAGCAGACACCAATTTATGGTGTAGGGGGTGGGCTATTTATAGCCACTAGACAACCCGACCTGATTTGTCCGAAATGACGCTGGGTCACTAAGGAACTGACACGTGTTCCAACGGTTAGATTTCAAACACACACGGCAACTTTACTTGGGCTACAAGAAAAGTTGACTCATCCAACTCTGGATAAGATTTGCTCTCATTGTCTTCGCTCGAAGACATAGGATTTGGGTTGAGCATCACTTCAGTCACTCTGACTTAGTTCACTTGGACCCCACTTAATAGTACGGTGGTTCCTATGACTCAACAAAGAAGAAAGGAAACGACGAAACCACACAGTCTTCGCGCTCCATTGTCTTCACGTAATGTCTTCTCATGTCATAGTCTTCAATGTCTTCATACATTTTTAGGGGTCATCTCCGGTAGGTAAACCAAATCAATGAGGGGCACTACCTGCGTTATCCTGCAATTCTCACAAACGCATTAGTCCCTCAACCAACTTTGTCGTCAATACTCCAAAACCAACTAGGGTGGCACTAGATGCACTTAGACAACCCCTTTATTGCGTTAGTTGCAAGGTTCTTGATTGTTTGTGCAGGTACTAGGTGACTTGTGCGTCATCTCCCACTAGATTGATATCTTGGTTCTCAAAACTGAGGGAAATATTTATGCTACTTTGCTGCATCACCATTTCCTCTTCAAGGGAAAAACCAATGCAAGCTCAAGAGGTAGCAGTCATGTAGACAAACCAAACTAAGGCACAAAAACAGTAGCTTCCAACACAAGCTCGGTCCTACGACGGGTTGTGATCCCATATGCTTCACTCATATCAAGGTTCTTCGGGTTCCCACCATCGGGAAGCTTCTAGTCAAAGTGATAGAGAAGGCTCACAAGAGCCATCTCGATGTTTGACACTCCAAACATCATACCAGGGCACATTCTCCGTCCAGTGCCGCCAGGGAGGAATCTGAAGTCCGTACCACCATAATCAACTTTTCACCGTCAAACCTCTTGGGCATGAACTCACTCGCATTAGTCCATCTATTCTCGTCCCTATCGATTTCCGACACATTCACGAATACCGTGGTGCCTTGTGGAATATCATAGCCCATGACCTTTGTTTGCGTCAGTGCAAAGCCTCGGCATGAGAAACGGCACCGGTGGATGCAACCTGAAGGTCTCCTTGATGACCATCTGCAGGTAGTGCAGCAGGCTATCGATGTCGGCCTCAGTCACCTCAGTCTTACCGTGGAGGACTCCTCGAACTTCGGACTGTGTGGCAGCCATTATGTGTGGGCTCCTCATCAGCTCGGACATTTCCCAAATTGTTGTTGTGGTTGTCATCTCCGATCCCGCAGCGAAAAGGTCCTGGTGACACACACGTAAATATGTGAGATTGAAATATCATGTAGCAAGCAAAAGGTGGTAGCTAGCAGGGTTTTAAATTTCAGTAAAATTTCCAAATTTCTGGTAATTATGGTGGGTAATGGAACATTTCTAACAATGAAATTGTGTGCCATATTAACTAATTTTAAGCCAAATGTTACAATAGGCAAAATTCATTTGATTTAAGATTTTCATCAAAATCCAAAAAAAATTGAAATTCCTACAAGATGCCAAAGTAATATAGTACAAGCCTTTTGGTTATATCAACTATTGCCAAAAAATCTGCTACTGAAATTTTAACAGAAAAGCTAAATGGTGACAGTTCGATGGGAGAGCATGGCTTTTCAAACGTTTTTCCTGGCAGTTTTAGTTGTGTTGGAGGCGACAGTGTCTTTAGAAAAACATGGCATGTCACCCTCATGACCACATCGCTCATCATCACCTATAGCATGTCACCGACATTGACGATGCGGCCGGCATCAGCAACGGACCGCACGAGCCTCACCGCCTCCTCCTCCTGGACACGATAGAACGACCGGACCCGCCTCGGGCTCAGCAGCTCGACGGTGCAGAGCTTTCGGAGGGCCTTCCAGTACCTGCTGCTATGGCGCGCAAAGGAGATGTCCTCACCGCCGTAGGTGAAGATGTCTGTGGTGGTGTACACGGGGCGGTCGGTGAAGGCGGCGTCGTGGACCTTCATGACCTCCCTGGCTGCCTCAGCAGAGGAGAGCACGAGTGTTGGGACATGTCCGAGACGGAGAAGCATGACGGGTCCGTGCCGACGAGCGAGCCTGTGCATGGCCTGTTGCGGAATGGCGCCGAGCAGGAGGTGCATCTGGCCAATCACCGGCAGCACCCATGGGACGGGAGGTAGGTTCAGGCGGCTAGCAGAGGTGGCTTGCCTGTGCTTGAGCTTAACGAGTATGGCCATGACAAGGATGCAGAGCAAAGTGTAGCACATGAGTTGGTTGTGTTGGGTTTCCTCCATTGGAGCTACCTCAATCGTGGTCGTATGAGCTAGAGATTCAAGATGCGTTTATATATGAGAGAACGACAAGGAGTAAACAACGCAATAGTCCATGTGAGATGCGGAAAGTATTTCTCTGATTGGGGATCAATTCGCCATGGATGGCAGTACAAGCTCACACACGCATGTGGTCCTGGCCGCAGCCACCAAATCCTTCCCAGATCCACATGCACCACAAGCCAACGGTTATATGCCAACATACACCCTTAACAGGCCCAGTTCGGGCCTGCAAGCCACTGGGGAAGTTGCCGAGCGCGAGTGCTCCATGCAGTCGGCCCATGAGTCGAATCATCGTCTTCACGCTCTCCTGGTTGCTCTGTTCTGGCACTAGGCTCGCTGTCATTCCCCCCTTCTTGAGAGTCATCTTGACCCCAAGCCGGAGCTCGTGGAAACAGCTGACAAAGGGAATCCCTGTCTTCCCAGGTAGCTGAAGACGCGTCTCCCCCACTCCACCGGACCAGAAGTTGCGCCACCGATCTATTGTCTGAAAGGCGGATACGCTCCTGCAGCACCTTGACAGGAAACTGGAGATGAGCATCGATAGAGGGGAGCGAGTTGAGTACCTCATGGTGTGGCTGCACACAACGTTTCAGTTGTGAAACAAGGAAACTGGATGTATACGGCTGGCCGCTGGTAACTGCAAGCGGTAAGCCACCTCTCCAATCTTCTCCAGGATAAGAAATGTACCAAAGTACTTGAAGGCGAGTTTGTGATTAGCTTTGTGCACCACCGAGGACTGCACATATGGTTGAAGTTTGAGAAATACCCGATCACCAACAGCAAATATTCTTTTGGTGCATTTCTTGTCAGCCTGGTGCTTCATTCTTTGTTGAACACGCAACAGATGTTGGCACACCAACTGCTGAACGACTGCCCGAGCATCCAACCATTGCTGTAAATCAACGGCATCAATGGAATCAGAAGCAGAAATTCCAAAGTACCGACGACCATGGCCATAAAGGACTTCAAATGGAGATTTGTTAAGTACCGAGTGCCAATTTGCATTGTACCAAAACTCGCAAAGTGAGATCCACCTGGCCCATTTCTTCGGATGAGCACTGATGAAACACCTCAAAAAACATTCAACCTGGTGATTAACATGTTCAGTCTATCCATCAGTTTCAGGATGATATGTCGTGCTCATATTAAGTACAGCTCATGTCCTCTTTACCAGAGATTGCCAAAATTTCCTTGTGAACATTGGATCCCTGTCAGACACTATATAGAGAGGCATGCCATGAAGCTTGTAGATATTGTCCAAGAAGAGATCAGCAATTTTCTGGGCAGTGTATGGGTGTTTGACAGGAATAAAATGGCCATATTTTGTAAACTTGTCAATGACCACTAAGGGAGTCCTAGATTAGGGGGTGTCCGGATTGCCGGACTATGACCTTTGGCCAGACTCCCGGACTATGAAGATACAAGATTGAAGACTTCGTCCCGTGTCCGGATGGGACTTTTCTTGGCGTGAAAGGCAAGCTTGGCGATACGATATGTAGATCTCCTTCCATTGCAACTGACTCTGTGTAACCCTAGCCCTCTCCGGTGTCTATATAAACCGGAGAGTTTTAGTCCATAGGACGAACAACAATCATACCATAGGCTAGCTTCTAGGGTTTAGCCTCTCTGATCTCGTGGTAGATCAACTCTTGTACTACCCATATCATCAATATTAATCAAGCAGGAGTAGGGTTTACCTCCATTGAGAGGGCTCGAACCTAGGTAAAAACATCGTGTTCCTTGTCTCCTGTTACCATCCGCCTAGACGCACAGTTCGGACCCCCTACCACAGATCCGCCAGTTTTGACACCAACATTGGTGCTTTCATTGAGAGTTCCTCTGTGTCTTCACCTTTAGGCCTGATGGCTTCTTCGATCATCAACCATGATGCGGTCCATAGTGAGACTTTTCTCCCCGGACAGATCTTCGTGTTCGGCGGCTTCGCACTGCGGGCCATTTCGCTTGGCCATCTGGAGCAGATCGAAAGCTACGCCCCTGGCCATCAGGCCAGATTTGGAAGTTTGAACTACACGGCTGACATCCGTGGGGACTTGATCTTTGACGGATTCAAGCCACGGCCGAGCGCGCCGCACTGTCACGATGGGCATGATCTAGCTCTACCGCAGGACAGCGCCCAGAGCGCCGCTCAGGTGTCCTCTCCGACCCTTAGCTCGGAGCCGACCGCGCCTGTCGGGGACGGTTGGACACCGCCCCCGGAGCTGCAATCTCTACGGCGATCGAGCCGAATACCAGCCTAGTCCTTGGTGAGGCCTGTGACTCCAAGGTGCCGGACTCCTTTCTGGACTCCGAATCTCCCGCACCCCTTCCAATCGAACCCAATTGGGCTCCGATCATGGAGTTCACCGCCGCAGACGTCTTTCAGCACTCGCCCTTTGGCCATCCTGAATTCACTAAAGTCCCTCTCTTTGTCAGGAGAGCCCCGGCCGTACTATGGTCAGCAAGGTTGGGATGCGAACGACGAAGAAATTCGAAACCCACCCACCACCCACTTCGTAGCCACTGTGGACGATTTAACCGACATGCTCGACTTCGACTCCGAAGACATCGACGGTATGGACGCCGATGAAGGAGACGAACAAGAACTAGCACCTGTAGGGCACTGGACAACCACCTCATCACACGATGTATGCATGGTGGACACACCTAAAAGAAACGACAACGAGGATCAAAAGGGCGCAATGAGGGATCGTTCCCTCGAAAAGCAATCAAAGCGGCGGCGTAAGCACCACGCCAAACCCCACCTCGACAGAGACCCAGCCATAGAGCAGGGCGAACCGCCGAACGACGAACATGCCGTCGAGCAACCGTCCGAACAGGGCAACTTGGATGAACAAACCGAACAACCCGTCCCCGGCGAATACAATAGTCCGGACGACCTCACGTCGGACAAGTTGCTGGAGCAGAAGAACCTCCACCAAAGGCTCGTCGCCACTGCGCGTAGCCTGAAAAAGCAGAAGCGCAAGCTCAAAACAGCGGAAGATGCACTCAGAATCAGATGGGGCAAAGTACTCAACACCGCACACAGGTACGGTGACAGTCACCACACAAAGAGCTATCCGAAGCAAAAATTACTACCGGAATTTGATGAGGAGGCCTTAGAGCCCCCACAGTCAAAAAACAAGGAAGCCACCAGGTCGGATAGACGACCCCACGACCGACATCGAGCGAGAAAGGGCGCCACACTCAATCCGGCATGTGATCCACACAAGGATTCGCATCAAAAATACGGCCCAACCAGATCTATCTACGGGCCAAGAAAGAAAGCTCTAGTAAGCAATGCAACGCAACAAATATCCGAACATCGCAGCACACCCAAATACAGGGGCGCCACACATCCCCTATGTTTCACCGATGAGGTGCTGGACCATGAATTTCCAGCAGGATTCAAGCCCGTAAACATAGAGGCATACGACGGAACAACAGACCCTGGAGTCTGGATTGAGGATTATATCCTCCACATACACATGGCTAGAGGAGATGACCTCCACGCCATAAAATACTTACCCCTCAAGCTCAAAGGGCCAGCCCGGCATTGGCTTAAAAGCCTTCCCGAAAACACCATAGGAAGTTGGGAAGAGCTCGAGGATTCTTTTCGGACAAATTTTCAAGGGACCTATGTCCGACCTTCGGATGTAGACGATCTAAGTCATATAACTCAACAACCCGGAGAGTCAGCCCGGAAACTCTGGAACAGATTTCTTACTAAAAAGAATCAGATAGTCGACTGTCCGGACGCCGAAGCCCTAGCAGCTTTCAAACATAACGTCTGAGACGAATGGCTCGCCAGACACCTTGGCCAAGAAAAGCCAAGAACAATGGTCGCATTGACAAGCCTCATGACCCGATTTTGCGCAGGAGAGGATAGCTGGTTGGCAAGAAGTAGCACCAGCGACCCAAGTACATCCGAACTCAGAGATGGAAACGGGAAACCGCACCGTAGCAAGGAACAGCGCCGGATCAAGGATAACAGCCCGAAGAGCATGACAGTCAACGCCGGATTCAAAAGCTCTCAGCAAAATCGGAAAAAGCCGCCCCCCAAAGATGACAGTGACGAGCTATCTGACCTCAACAAAATCTTAGACAAAATATGTCAAATCCACAGTACCCCCGGAAGGCCGGCAAACCATACACACAGAGATTGTTGGGTCTTCAAGCAATCTGGCAAACTCAACGCCGAACACAAGGGGCTCGACATACCAAGCAAGGATGACAGCGAATCCCATAAGCAGAACACTGGAGAACAAAAGAAGTTCCCACAAGAAGTCAAAACAGTAAATTCACTTCATGTGACAAAAGGAAAAAACAGATTGGCGCCTACGGAGATACGCGCTATACGGCCTGTCCCAGAGGAATCTAGCCACTGGTTGTTACAACCAATCACCTTTGACCATCAGGATTACTCTAGAGGTATCCGGAACGCAGGTCGGACTGCCTTAGTCTTAGATCCGATAATTGACGGACTCCACTTTACACAAGTCCTAATGGACGGCGGCAGTGACCTAAACCTACTATATCAGGACACAATCCACAAAATGGGGTTAGACCTAGCAATAATCTGCCATGGCAACACTTCCTTTAAAGGGGTCACGCCAGGCCCAGATACCCATTATATGGGTTCCCTCTCATTAGAAGTTATGTTC
>NC_041385.1:828644019-828665229 GCF_002162155.2 Triticum dicoccoides
ACTTCCGAAGCGAAATGCTAACTTTCCACATCGCCCCATTCATAAGTCGCTATCAAGCGCTACTGGGACGTGAAGCTTTCGCCCGCTTTAACGCAATACCATATTATGCATCCCTTACACTCAAAATGCCCGGTCCACGAGGCATCATCTCATTAAAGGGAAATATCAAGTGTTCCCCGAGCACGTAGGATTGTGCGACTGCCTCGACAGCCGCACACATACCCAACTTTACTACTGAGAGCACCTACAAAGGTCGTTAAAGACCCCGGACATGGCTCGACGAATCCGGCGTAAACATGCAAAGGCTTCATAGCCGCATAACCCTGTACAAGGGGCTCCGCGCGACAATAAAGCTCAATCCTACACATGCTTTTGTATTATGCTTTGTTTATTTTAACATAGATTTCTCGCACGATTGATTTTCCACTAAGTTCCTCTCTTTTGCAGACGAACGTTGTGCTACACCCGTCCAGGATATGGCATAACGGAGACACAGGCGCACACATGCAGCAGGGACCCGTTTCAAGGATTCTTTTCAGATTAAGACCCTGCGTAAACCTTTTTTACTGTCTCTTGTTGATAACATCCCCGGTTTTTGCTATAACCAAGGAGGAGGCTGGCGTCTTGGCATGTGGCCACGCTAGAATTTTGCGCGTACCTGGACACCAGGGGCTTTTTTACCAAGGGCTTTTGTTCGGCCCGTCTTCATAAAGACCGAATACCTTAGGGAGTGTTCGGCGTCGCCAATTTCACCTTATATGCATCAGCTCCGAATCATGTCTTTGGTCAAATGTTGGGTTTGCCCGGCTCCTGTGTTTTGCTGCCTTACGTTCCGCTCCATCGGCTAAGGCGGCACCAGGAGAACTACTGCGATTGTGCCCCGGTTCGTCCAGGCGAGCACCTCAGTAGAGAAAGCCGAAAACTGACTGTCATGATCTAGCGAGAGACTGGTCAACCACTCGATGACTTGCCGGAATCTTTAGGATTCCTCCGCATTAACGAAGGGCCGTTTCCCGGTCAGGCACACACGCGCCCCGAATTCGGGCGAGCGCGGTGCCCCTAGGGGCTATTCAGTAGCCCCACTGTCAAACTCCTATGGCTAAGTGAAAGTGATAAAGCATTATAGTGCGGTTGCCTAGTTTGCTGCGCTATCACCTCCTTTATAGGACCAAGACGTTGGATCAAGTGTGAAAAGGTGCCTTTTGCAAACACCCCCGCATTATATGCGTGGGGGCTGAAGCCAACGACTGCCATCTTTCAGGTTATATACACATATACATTAACGGCTGCACAGGAGGCATTCTAATTCTTGAAAGCACAAGTATAAAAAGCTTTTATATTCCGCCAAAGTATTGTTTTACAATAGCACATGTCATTCAAACACAACATCCTTTGAGCACTGCGTCTCTATTAAACGAGCGCCCTGCAGAACTTCCTCAAAGTAGTGCTTGGCAGGTACTCGGCTTTCGTCCGAATCCTGGGATGCAACAACACTGGCCTTCATATCCGCCCAGTATGTCTTGACACGGGCAAGAGCCATCTATGCACCCTCTATGCACGCTAACCTCTTCATTGCATCAACATGTGGCATCAAACCAAGGAACTGCTGCACCAAGCTAAAATAACTCTTCGGCTCTGGCTCTTCCGGCCACAGACGACTCGCGACGTACCTCATGGCGAGTTTGGATAACCTGTTCAGCTCCGCCCAAGCGGCCAAACGGTCAGATACCGAAAGTGGGCGCTCTGGATTATGGAACTGCAACCAAAAAAGTTCTTCCAATTCATGGTCACCCAGACTCCGGAAGTGCTCAGTCGCATCTGCGGCACTCGCCGCCAAATCCAGGTAAGTGTTCACCGCACTCCATTTCCGGTCTAACGGAGCATACTTAGGATCCCCGAATTTCATCCGCAGCATATAGGGCTTTCCAGCCGCGATATCTCCGGCCTGACGTAGCTCCTCTTTCATAGCTCTCATTGGAGAGCGAGTGTCCTTGGCCTCGGCAGTGACCTTTTCTAGGTCCTTCTGTGCCACCCTATCTTCTTCTTCATGAAGCTTACAACGGTCAGCAGCATCCTTTAATTTTACAGTCATCTCGGCCATTTCTTTCTTGCTCTGGCAGTGAGCAGCCTGTTCAACTTTTAGCTCTTCGGCCGCTTTAACGGCAGCTGCATCACTCTTCCTCGCTTGCTCCTTGGCTCGGCCAAGTTCCGCCCGAAGGTTCTCCACGGCAGCGGCACCATCTGCATTAAGCACATATGTTATAAGGCACGAGCATCGAGCTCCTCTTATCAGATGTCTTTGGAGACATTACATACCTTGTGCCTCGTCTAGCCGCTCATTTACAAGCGCGATGTCAGCATCTGCTACGTCAAGTTGCCGCTTTAGCTCGGCAGATTCATCAGTCCGGCTAGCCACCAAATGCCTCGCCACCTACATAGGAAAGGCGACATATTATACCTGGGATTATGATCCTCTGTGCGCCGTCATTTTTGACAACACACAAAGTCTTAGGGGCTACTATTTATACAGGGCGCATTTTATATATGCGGCTCTGTCAAAAGGTACATCTTTTCGCGTACCTCAAAACCTGTCAGTAAACTCCTGGCGGCCTCGTACAATCCGCTTTCCGCGGATGAAATCCTTCTAATCATCGTGTTCATCAACACATGGTGTTCTTCTGAGATAGACGCTCACCCAAGCAGATCCTGCAGCCCCTCCGACCATGCACCTAAAGGTGCCGGACTAGTCCGACGACCTTTTTCAAAGTCCGGATTTGGAGAAATCCTCCGAGACGACACCTTGGGGTCGCCAGCCTCGCAAGATGGTAAAGCTGGGGGAGGCGTTTCGCTCTCCATCATCTCTGGACGGAGATCCCTGGAAAATGAACTCTGCTAAGAAGGGTTGAGATCCGAACTGCAAGGTAAAATTTTGGTTATCTTCCTCAGAAAGAAAACAGGGATATCACTCATTTTAAAACCCCCCTCTTTACTTACGGCTCGTTGGAGAGCTGATCCCCTTGGGGGCACAATGCGGCCGGAGCACTCTCCGGCGCCGGACCCTCTAACGAAGATTTCTTCCCCCGCTTTGAGGCGATCGCCTCCGGGTTTTCAGAGGCGTTCCTCTTCTTTCCCTGGATAGAGGACTTCTCGATTCCTCCCTTCCTAACAGCCTCCTTCGCGGAGGCGGTAGCTTCCTTGTTCCCCTCTTCGCCTTCTTCAAAAGGCGCAATCTCCCGCATCCTGGTTAACACGGGATCCGGCGTGGTCTCAGGGAGGGGGGGCGGACACCTGATAAGCCTTCCTTCCGCTATACACTCATGTTTAAAGGATAGCTCTTTTAAGGGCGGTTTTATGATAAATATACGGATGGCGTGTCCAGGTATGGGGCTACTTACTTGAGTATCCGGGCGATTGCAGCTCAGGCCTGCGTCCTCGGACAAGTCCGGACACCTTGCTTGTGATCCGAAGAACAATTTGTACATCTCCACGGGCGTTGTGCCCATAAAGTGTTGGAGAGCTCGTGGCCCTTCTGGATTAAATTCCCACAGGCAGAGGGGGCAACGTTTGCAGGGCAGTATGCGGCGAATCAGCATAACCTGCGCCGCTACGGCCAAATTGATGTCTCTCTCTCTCGGAGATCTCGAATATGGCCCTGCAGCAAGGGCACGTCCTTGGATGGCCCCCAGTTATGTCCTTTATTGACCCATGACGCTAGCCGTGGTGGGGGACCCGAGCGAAAAGCATGCGGCGTCACCCATGTGGTGCCCCCGGGGGCTGTGATGTAGAACCACTCCCGTTGCCATAATCCGAACTCCTCTTGGAAAGAGCCCTCGGGCCATGGAGCATCGGCAATCTTGCTTATAATTGCACCTCCGCACTCAGCGTGCTGCCCCTCGATCATCTTCGGTTCTACCTTGACGGTTTTAAGCCACAACCCGAAGTGAGGAGTAACGTGGAGGAAGGCCTCGCACACGACAATGAACGATGAAATTTGGAGGATGGACTCCGGAGCTAAGTCGTGAAATTCCAGCCCGTAATAAAACATGAGCCCCCTCACAAAGGGATCAATCGGGAAGCCTAACCCCCGAAGGAAGTGATATGTGAACACCACGCTCTCACCGGGCTGGGAGTGGGAATAGCCTGCCCTTGAGCAGGTAGCCTATGTGGGATTTCGCCGGTCAGGTACCTGGCATCTCTCAGCTTTCGCACGTCTTCCTCCGTAACAGAGGAAGGCATCCACCAGCCTTGGAGGTCGGAGCCGGACATCATCGAAGGTCCGAAGCGCCTGGATTTGGAGCTTTGGGTGTTGGAACTCAAGGCAAGAGGCGGGCTTGATTGGATTGAAAAAGAGGAGGTGAGCCTTGGTCTTTTTATAAAGAGGTTGAATACCAAGAGCCCTCCCCGTGACCGTTTGAGACTTACCTTCGATTAAAGAAGTCGTACCGATGGCGCGGTTGGGTTATCCACACCCATATTGATGAGAATCCCGGAATAAGGGGACACGATCTTTGCTTTGACAAGACGTGCCAAAGAAACCGCCTCGCTGAACACGCTGAGGTGGGACAGTAAAACGATTCGAATAAAGGTTTGGCTGTGGCATGACATCACGCTACGGAATACATCAGTAGATTAGATTTGTGTAGATATTATTCTCTCTACGGTGGTGTGTAGAGCTTATTTTACAGAGCCGGACACTATCCTTGTGTTCAACATCTTCTATGAAGTATTCGGAGGAGGAACCCGCCTTGCAATGCCGAAGACAATTTGCGCGGCGGACTCGTCGTCATTGAAGCCTGGTCCAGGGGCTACTGAGGGAGTCCTGGATTAGGGGGTGTCCGGATGGCCGGACTATGACCTTTGGCCGGACTCCCGGACTATGAAGATACAAGATTGAAGACTTCGTCCCGTGTTCGGATGGGACTTTCCTTGGCGTGAAAGGCAAGCTTGGGATACGATATGTAGATCTCCTCCCATTGTAACCGACTTTGTGTAACCCTAGCCCTCTCTGGTGTCTATATAAACCGGAGAGTTTTAGTCCATGGGACGAACAACAATCATACCATAGGCTAGCTTCTAGGGTTTAGCCTCTCTGATCTCGTGGTAGATCAACTCTTGTACTACCCATATCATCAATATTAATCAAGCAGGAGTAGGGTTTTACCTCCATCAAGAGGGCCCGAACCTGGGTAAAAACATCGTGTCCCTTGTCTCCTGTTACCATCCGCCTAGACGCACAGTTCGGGACCCCCTACCCGAGATCCGCCGGTTTTGACACCGACAACCACCATGATGCAGTCATACTAATCAAAAGAAGGCAGCCCTGAAATGAAATCCATTGTCACAGTTTCCCAAGCTTTGGCAGGAACAGGTGATGGTAATAGAAACCCAGGGTAAGCTACTCTCTCAGGTTTTTCTTGTTGACAGATAAGGCAAGATTGCACAAACTGCTGGATCTTTTTCTTCATACCCACCCATTTAAATAGTGCACAAATTCTTTTGTAGGTGACAGGGAACCCTGAATGAACCCCCAAGGGAGTGTCATGGAAAGCCTGACAAATCTTAGCGTGTAGCCCATTGTCATTGCCCACCCAAATGCAACAT
The DNA here is from genome assembly GCF_002162155.2 of Triticum dicoccoides. Lineage (NCBI taxonomy): Eukaryota > Viridiplantae > Streptophyta > Magnoliopsida > Poales > Poaceae > Triticum > Triticum dicoccoides. The sequence goes on from NC_041385.1 coordinate 828,649,621, forward strand.
TTATATCTCAGCACACCCTGTATCAGTTGAAAGTTGTGTATGGACTTAGGTTGCACTGACAACCGTTGCAATAATTCCTGTGCTTTTGGGTCATTCTTGCAGCTTTTAACAACATCTTCAAGCCAACTAGGCTGAACTCCAGAAATTGCTAGCACTTGAGAATCTGATTGTGGTCTCCTGGAGAGAGCATCAGCAGCAGAATTATTAGTACCTTTCTTGTACACAATTTTATAATTCAGCCCCATCATCTTTGTACGTGCCTTTTGCTGCCAAGGTGTATGTAGTCTTTGATCAGAGATATTAATCAAACTCTTTTGATCTGTCCTGATGATAAATTCCTGGAACTGTAAGTATGGTCGCCACTACTCAATAGCTAATAATATAACTAGATATTCCTTTTCATAAACAGATAGTTGATACGTCTCCAATGTATCTATAATTTTTTATTGTTCCATGCTATTGTATTACCTGTTTTGGATGTTTAATGGGCTTTACTATGCACTTCTATATTATTTTTGGGACAAACCTATTAACCGGAGGCCCAGTCCAAATTGTTGTTTTTGCCTATTTCAGTGTTTCGCAGAAAAGGAATATCAAATGCAGTCCAAACGGAATGAAACCTTCGGGAGAGTTATTTTTGGAACAAACGCAATCCAGGAGACTTGGACTGGACGTCAGGGAAGCAACGAGGTGGCCACAAGGGTCCAGGACACGCCTTACCCCACTGGGCACGCCCTCACCCTCGTGGGCCCCTCATGGTTCCCCTGACCGACTTCCTTCGCCTATATATATCCATATACCCTGAAAACATCGAGGAACACAATAGATCGGGAGTTCCACCGCCGCAAGCCTCTGTAGCCACCAAAAACCAATCGAGACCCTATTCCAGCACCCTGCCGGTGCGGGGATACCTCACTGGTGGCCATCATCATCCCGACACTCTCCATGACGAGGAGGGAGTAGTTCACCCTCGGGGCTGAGGGTATGTACTAGTAGCTATGTGTTTGATCTCTCTCTCTCTCTCTCTCTCTCTCTCTCTCTCTCTCTCTCTCTCTCTCGTGTTCTTGATTTGACACGATCTTGATGTGTCACGAGCTTTGCTATTATAGTTGGATCTTATGATGTTTCTGTTGGGGAACGTAGTAATTTCAAAAAGTTTCCTACGCACACGCAAGATCATGGTGATGCATAGCAGTGAGAGGGGAGAGTAATGTCCACGTACCCTCGTAGACCGTAAGCGGAAGTGTTATGACAACGCGGTTGATGTAGTCGTACGTCTTCACGATCCGACCAATCCAAGTACCGAACGTACAGCACCTCCGAGTTCAGCACACGTTCAGCTCGATGACGATCCCCGGACTCTGATCCAGCAAAGTGTCGGGGATGAGTTCCGTCAGCACGACGGCGTGGTGACGATGATGATGTTCTACCGGCGCAGGGCTTCGCCTAAACTCCACGACGATATGACCGAGGTGGAATATGGTGGAGGGGGGCACCGCACACGGCTAAGGAACGATCACGTAGATCAACTTGTGTGTTCTAGGGTGCCCCCATGCCCCCGTATATAAAGGAGGGAGGGGGGTGCGGCCGGCCCTAAGGGGTGCGCCTGGAGGAGTCCTACTCCCACCAGGAGTAGGACTCACCCCTCTTGCCTTGGTGGAGAAGGAAAGGGGGGAGGGGAAAGAGGAAAGGGGGGCGCCCCCCCCCCCCCTCATTGTCCTATTAGGACTAGAGGGGGAGGGGGCGCGCGGCCTGCCCTGGCCGGCCCTCCTCTTCTCCCTCATGGCCCATGTAGGCCTAATAACCCCCGGGGGGTTCCGGTAACCCCCCGGTACTCCGGAAAAATCCCGGTTTCTCCCGAAACATTTCTGATATCCAAATATAGGCTTCCAATATATCAATCTTTATGTCTCGACCATTTCGAGACTCCTCGTCATGTCCTGGATCACATCCGGGACTCTGAACAACCTTCGGTACATCAAAATATATAAACTCATAATAAAACTGTCATCGTAACGTTAAGCGTGCGGACCCTACGGGTTCGAGAACTATGTAGACATGACCTAGAACTATTCTCGGTCAATAACCAATAGCGGAACCTGGATGCTCATATTGGCTCCTACATATTCTACGAAGATCTTTATCGGTCAAACCGCATAACAACATACGTTGTTCCCTTTGTCATCGGTATGTTACTTGTCCGAGATTCGATCGTCGGTATCTAATACCTAGTTCAATCTCGTTACTGGCAAGTCTCTTTACTTGTTACGTAATGCATCATTCTGTAACTAACTCATTAGCTACATTGCTTGCAAGGCTTATAGTGATGTGCATTACCGAGAGGGCCCAGAGATACCTCTCCGACAATCGGAGTGACAAAACCTAATCTCAAAATACGCCAGCCCAACATGTACCTTTGGAGACGCATGTAGTACTCCTTTATAGTCACCCAGTTACGTTGTGACGTTTGGTAGCACCCATAGTGTTCCTCCGGTAAACGGGAGTTGCATAATCTCATAGTTACAGGAACATGTATAAGTCATGAAGAAAGCAATAGCAATATACTAAACGATCAAGTGTTAGGCTAACGGAATGGGTCATGTCAATCACATCATTCTTCTAATGATGTGATCCCATTAATCAAATGACAACACATGTCTATGGTTAGGAAACATAACCATCTTTGATTAATGAGCTAGTCAAGTAGAGGCATACTAGTGACTATATGTTTGTCTATGTATTCACACATGTATCATGTTTCCGGTTAATACAATTCTAGCATGAATAATAAACATTTATCATGATGTGAGGAAATAAATAATAACTTTATTATTGCCTCTAGGGCATATTTCCTTCAGTTTCTCCCCCTCTACTATCTTGTAATGGATTGAGTTTTCCCTTTGAAGTTATCTTATCGGATTGAGTCTTTAGGGATTTGAGAACACTTGATGTATGTCTTGCATGTGCTTATCTTTGGTTACAATGGGATATCACATGATCCACTTGATGTATGTTTTAGTGATCAAATTGTGAGTTCTGTTACCTCGTGAACTTATGCATAGGGGTTGGCACACGTTTTCGTCTTGACTCTCCAGTAGAAACTTTGGGGCACTCTTTGAAGTACTTTGTGTTGGTTGAATAGATGAATCTGAGATTGTGTGATGCATATCGTATAATCATGCCCACGGATACTTGAGGTGACATTGGAGTATCTAGGTGACATTAGGGTTTTGGTTGATTTGTGTCTTAAGGTGTTATTCTAGTATGAACTCTATGATAGATCGAACCGAAAGAATAGCTTCATGTTATTTACTACGGACTCTTGAATAGATCAATCAGAAAGGATAACTTTGAGGTGGTTTCGTACCCTACAATAATCTTTTCATTTGTTCTCCGCTATTAGTGCCTTTGGAGTGACTCTTTGTTGCATGTTGAGGGATAGTTATATGATGCAGTTGTGTTATTATTGTTGAGAGAACTTGTAGTAGTGAAAGTATGAACCTTAGGCCATGTTTCCTAGCATTGCAATACCGTTTGTGCTCACTTTTATCATTAGTTACCTTGCTGTTTTTATATTTTCAGATTACAAAAACCTATATCTACCATCCATATTGCACTTGTATCACCATCTCTTCGCCGAACTAGTGCACCTATACAATTTTCCATTGTATTGGGTGTGTTGGGGACACAAGAGACTCTTTGTTATTTGGTTGCGGGGTTGTTTGAAGAGACCATCTTCATCCTACGCCTTCCACGGATTGATAAACCTTAGGTCATACACTTGAGGGAAATTTGCTACTTTCCTACAAACTTCTGCACTTGGAGGCCCAACAACGTCTACAATAAGAAGGTTGCGTAGTAGACATCAAGCTCTTTTCTGGCGCCGTTGCCAGGGAGGTGAGTGCTTGAAGGTATATCTTTAGATCTTGCATCGAATCTTTGTGTTTCTTGTTTTATCACTAGTTTAGTTTATAAAAGAAAACTACAGAGAAAATGGAATTGAGTTTGCCTCATACGCTTCATCTTTTTAATATCTTTCGTGAGAATGATGGTAAGGAAAATTGTGCTCAAGTGCTAGAAGAAGAAGTCTATAAAATGTTTGGCACTAAATCTTTGAATGAGGATAATGATTGCAATTTTATTAGTATGAATTCTTTTAATACCCATGATGCTGATGATATGCAAAGCTACAAGCTTGGGGAAGCTATGTTTGATAAAGATGATATTTTTTGTCCCCCAAGTTTTGATGTGCAAATTTATTATGATGAAAGCATGCCTCCTATTTATGATGATTATTGTGATGACATGTGTGCTATAATGAATAAAGGTAACCATGAAACTTGTCATCATGATTTTAATTTTCAATTGGATTATGCCTCACACGATAATTATTTTGTTGTGTTTGCTCCCACTACTATTCATGAGAAGAAATTTGCTTATGTGGAGAGTAGTAAATTTTCTATGCTTGTAGATCATGAAAAGAAAGCTTTAGGTGCTGGTTTTATTGTGGAATTCATTCATGATGCTACTGAAAATTATTATGAGGGAGGAACACATGCTTGTAGGAACTGCAATAATATCAAGTTTCCTCTCTATGTGTTGAAAATCTTGAAGATTTGCTTGTTTTACCTTCCTATGCTACTTGATTATTGTTCCCATAAGTTGTTTGCTCACAAAATCCCTATGCATAGGAAGTGGGTTAGACTTAAAATTGCTAGTCATATTCTTCATGATGCTCTCTTTATGTTTCAATTCTTATCTTTTATGTGAGCATCATTGAAATCATCATGCCTAGCTAGGGGCGTTAAACATTAGCGCTTGTTGGGAGGAAACCCAATTTTATTTTTGTTCCTTGATTTTTGCTCCTGTTTAGTAATAAATAATTCATCTAGCCTCTGTTTATATGTGTTTTTTATGTTTTAATTAGTGTTTGTGCCAAGTAAGACCTTTGGGAAGACTTGGGTGAAGTCTATGCGGTCTTGCTGTAAAAAACAGAAACTTTTGCACTCACGAGATTAGCTGCCATTTTTTACTGGAGAGTGATTTTAGGTTGATTATTTTTGCAGATGATTAATAGACAAATTCCTAAGGTCCATCAATTTATTTCAGAATTTTTGGAGTTACAGAAGTATTCGAATGATACAGATTACTCCAGACTGTTCTGTTTTAGACAGATTCTGTTTTCTATGTGTTGTTTGCTTATTTTGATGAATCTATGGGTAGTATCAGAGGGTATGAACCATAGAGAAGTTTTAATACAGTAGATATTACACCAATATGAATTTAGAATGAGTTCACAACAGTACCTAAGTGGTGATTTATTTTCTTATACTAACGGAGCTTACGAGTTTTGTGTTGAGTTTTGTGTTGTGAAGTTTTCAAGTTTTGTGTAAAGATTCGATGGACTATGGAATAAGGAGTGGCAAGAGCCTAAGCTTGGGGATGCCCAAGGCACCCCAAGGTAATATTCAAGGACAACCAAGAGCCCAAGCTTGGGGATGACCCGGAAGGCATCCCCTCTTTCGTCTTCGTTCATCGGTAACTTTACTTGGAGCTATATTTTTATTCACCACATGATATGTGTTTTGCTTGGAGCGTCATTTTATTTTTTTAGTATTTGCTTGCTGTTATTTATAATAATGTTTTGCATCTATATTTTCAATAAAAATGTCAAGGATAGCCTTTACCATGCTTATTTTGCAAGTATACATGTTGCTGTTTCAAAACAGAAAGTTTACCGCTGTTGCAAAAATTCCCTAGAAAATTCAGAGAATGATATGATATTGAAACCTTTTGCATATTGATCGCTGATAAATCTTATACAGTGTAGTATTTTTCTCATAATTTTTGGAGTTAGGGAACTATGATGAATCTTGCATTCTTTACAGACTATACTGTTTTGACAGATTGCTGTTATGTTTGCATTGTTTGCATGTGTTTGCTTGTTTAGTGATTCTATTTGAGGATAGGAGTATTAAATATGCAGAGACATTTAGTATGCAATGTTGAATAATAATTTTAGTGATTCGTTACAGTATAAAATGATAAGGTTTTTGCATTGGTTTATACTAACTTATCTCATGAGTTCTTGTTGAGTTTGGTGTGGATGAAGCTTTCGAGATTTAGGAAACCGAGATATAAAAGGAATTAAGGAGACACAAAAGCTCAAGCTTGGGGATGCCCAAGGCACCCCAAGATAATATTTCAAGCAGTCTCAAGCATCCAAGCTTGGGGATGCCCGGTAGGCATCCCACTTTTCTTCTTCAACAATTATCGGTTAGTATCAGTTGAACCTAAGTTTTTGCTTCTTCACATGATGTGTGCTATCCTTGAAATGTCATTTTGTTTTATTTTGTTTTGCTTTCTGTTTGAATAAAATCCCAAGATCTGAAATTCTTAAATGTTAGAGAGTCTTCACATAGTTGCACAATTATTAGAATACTCCATGTGCTTCACTTATATCTTTTGGAGTAGTTTGTCATTTGCTCTAGTGCTTCACTTATACCTTTTTAGAGCATGGTGGTGGTTTTATTTTGTAGAAATTATTGATCTCTCATGCTTCACTTATATTATTTTGAGAGTCTTTTAGAACAGCATGGTAATTTGCTTTGGTTATAAAATTGGTCCTAATATGATGGGCATCCAAGTTGGGTATAATAAAAACTATCATATAAAGTGCATTGAGTACTATGATAAATTTGATACTTGATAATTGTTTTGAGATATAAAGGTGGTAATGTTAGAGTCATGCTAGTTGGGTAATTATGAAATTGAGAAATACTTGTGTTAAATTTGGCAAGTCCCGTAGCATGCACGTATGGTGAACATTGTGTGACAAATTTGAAGCATGGGGTGTTCTTTGATTGCCTTATGAGTGGAGGTCGGGATCGTGAGATGGTTAATTCCTACCAACCCTTCCCCAAGGAGCATACGTAGTAGTACTTTGCTTCGAGGGCTAATAAACTTTTGCAATAAATATATGAGTTCTTTATGACTAATGTTGGTCCTCTTGTGAAATCTGGATTCCTTTGCCAAGGCAATTGCACCAGTATTGTCACAGAAGATCTTCATTGGTCCCGATGCACTAGGTATGACACCTAGATTGGAAATGAACTCCTTCATCCAGACTCCTTCATTTGCTGCTTCCGAAGCAGCTATGTACTCCGCTTCACATGTAGATCCCGCCACGACGCTTTGTTTAGAACTGCACCAACTTACAGCTCCACCGTTTAATAAAAACACGTATCCGGTTTGCGATTTAGAATCGTCCGGATCAGTGTCAAAGCTTGCATCGACGTAACCATTTACGACTAGCTCTTTGTCACCTCCATATACGAGAAACATATCCTTAGTCCTTTTCAGGTATTTGTGGATGTTCTTGACCATTGTTCAGTGATCCACTCCTAGATTACTTTGGTACCTTCCTGCCAAGCTTATTGCTAAGCACACGTCAGGTCTGGTACACAGCATTGCATACATGATAGAGCCTATGGCTGAAGCATAGGGAACATCTTTCATTTTCTCTCTATCTTCTGCTGTGGTCGGGCATTGAGTTTGACTCAACTTCACACCTTGTAGTACGGGCAAGAACCCTTTCTTTGCCTGGTCCATTTTGAACTTTTTCAAATCTTTATCAAGGTATGTACTTTGTGAAAGTCCAATTAAGCGTCTTGATCTATCTCTATAAATCTTGATGCCCAATATATAAGCAGCTTCACTGAGGTCTTTCATAAAAAACTTTTATTCAAGTATCCCTTTATGCTCTCCAGAAATTCTATATCATTTCCAATTAATAATATGTCATCTACATATAATATCAGAAATGCTACAGAGCTCCCACTCACTTTCTTGTAAATACAGGCTTCTCCAAAAGTCTTTATAAAACCATATGCTTTGATCACACTATCAAAGCGTTTATTCCAACTCCGAGATGCTTGCACCAGTCCATAAATGGATCGTTGGAGCTTGCACACTTTGTTAGCACCTTTTGGATCAACAAAACCTTCTGGCTGCATCATATACAACTCTTCTTTCAGAAATCCATTCAAGAATGCAGTTTTGACATCCATTTGTCAAATTTCATAATCATAAAATGCAGAAATTGCTAACATGATTCGGACAGACTTAAGCATCGCTACAGGTGAGAAAGTCTCATCGTAGTCAACCCCTTGAACTTGTCGAAAACCTTTTGCAACAAGTCGGGCTTTATAGACAGTTACATTACCATCAGCGTCAGTCTTCTTCTTAAAAATCCATTTATTCTCAATGGCTTGCCGATCATCGGGCAAGTCAACCAAAGTCCATACTTTGTTCTCATACATGGATCCCATCTCAGATTTCATGGCCTCTAGCCATTTTGCGGAATCTGGGCTCATCATCGCTTCCTCATAGTTCGTAGGTTCATCATGGTCAAGTATCATGACTTCCAGAATAGGATTACTGTACCACTCTGGTGCGGATCTTACTCTGGTAGACCTACGAGGTTCAGTAGAAACTTGATCTGAAGTTTCATGATCAATATCATTAGCTTCCTCACTGATTGGTGTAGTTGTCACAGGAACCGGTTCTTGTGATGAACTACTTTCCAATAAGGGAGCAGGTACAGTTACCTCATCAAGTTCTACTTTCCTCCCACTCACTTCTTTCGAGAGAAATTCCTTCTCTAGAAAGGATCCGAATTTAGCAACGAAAATCTTGCCTTCAAATATGTGATAGAAGGTGTACCCAACAATCTCTTTTGGGTATCCTATGAAGACACATTTCTCCGATTTGGGTTCGAGCTTATCTGGTTGAAGTTTCTTCACATAAGCATCGCAGCCCCAAACTTTAAGAAACGACAACTTTGGTTTCTTGCCAAACCACAGTTCATGAGGCGTCGTCTCAACGGATTTTGATGGTGCCCTATTAACGTGAATGTGGTCGTCTCTAAAGCATAACCCCAAAACGATAGCGGTAAATTAGTAAGAGACATCATAGGTCGCACCATATCTAGTAAAGTACGATTACGACGTTCGGACACACCATTTCGTTGTGGTGTTCCGAGTGGCGTGAGTTGTGAAACTATTCCGCATTGTTTCAAATGTAAACCAAACTCGTAAATCAAATATTCTCCTCCACGATCAGATCGTAGAAATTTTATTTTCTTGTTACGATGATTTTCCACTTCACTCTGAAATTCTTTGAACTTTTCAAATGTTTCAGACTTGTGTTTCATTAAGTAGATATACCCATATCTGCTCAAATCATCTGTGAATGTGAGAAAATAACGATACCCGCCGTGAGCCTCAACATTCATTGGACCACAAACATCAGTATGTATGATTTCCAACAAATCAGTTGCTCGCTCCATAGTTCCGGAGAACGGCGTTTTAGTCATCTTGCCCATGAGGCACGGTTCGCAAGTACCAAGTGATTCATAATCAAGTGATTCCAAAAGCCCATCAGTATGGAGTTTCTTCATGCGCTTTACACCGATATGACCTAAATGGCAGTGCCACAAATAAGTTGCACTATCGTTATCAACTCTGCATCTTTTGGTTTCAACACTATGAATATGTGTATCACTACTATCAAGATTCAATAAAAATAGACCACTCTTCAAGGGTGCATGACCATAAAAGATATTACTCATATAAATAGAACAACCATTATTCTCTGACTTAAATGAATAACCGTCTCGCATCAAACAAGATCTAGATATAATGTTCATGCTCAACGCTGGCACCAAATAACAATTATTTAGGCCTAAAACTAATCCCGATGGTAGATGTAGAGGTAGTGTGCCGACCGCGATCACATCGACTTTGGAACCATTTCCCACGCGCATCGTCACCTCGTCCTTTGCCAATCTTCGCTTAATCCGTAGTCCCTGTTTCGAGTTGCAAATATTAGCAACAGAACCAGTATCAAATACCCAGGTACTACTGCGAGCATTAGTAAGGTATACATCAATAACATGTATATCACATATACCTTTGTTCACTTTGCCATCCTTCTTATCCGCCAAATACTTGGGGCAGTTCCGCTTCCAGTGTCCAGTCTGCTTGTAGTAGAAGCACTCAGTCTCAAGCTTAGGTCCAGACTTGGGTTTCTTCTCTTGAGCAGCAACTTGTTTGTTGTTCTTCTTGAAGTTCCCCTTCTTCTTCCCTTTGCCCTTTTTCTTGAAACTGGTGGTCTTGTTAACCATCAACACTTGATGCTCCTTTTTGATTTCTACCTCCGCGGCTTTTAGCATTGCGAAGAGCTCGGGAATAGTCTTGTCCATCCCTTGCATATTATAGTTCATCACGAAGCTCTTGTAGCTTGGTGGCAGTGATTGAAGAATTCTGTCAATGACACTATCATCAAGAAGATTACCTCCCAGTTGAATCAAGTGATTATTATACCCAGACATTTTAAGTATGTGTTCACTGACAGAACTATTCTCCTCCATCTTGCAGCTATAGAACTTATTGGAGACTTCATATCTCTCAATCCGGGCATTTGCTTGAAATATTAACTTCAACTCTTGGAACATCTCATATGCTCCATGACGTTCAAAACGTCGTTGAAGACCCGGTTCTAAGCCGTAAAGCATGGCACACTGAACTATTGAGTAGTCATTAGCTTTGCTCTGCCAGACGTTCTTAACGTGGTCAGTTGCATCAGCAGCAGGCCTGGCACCCAGCGGTGCTTCCAGGATGTAATTCTTCTGTGCAGCAATGAGGATAATCCTCAGGTTACGGACCCAGTCCATGTAATTGCTACCATCATCTTTCAACTTTGCTTTCTCAACGAATGCATTAAAATTCAACGGAACAACAGCACGAGCCATCTATCTACAACAAACATAGACAAGCAAAATACTATCAGGTACTAAGTTCATGATAAATTTAAGTTCAATTAATCATATTACTTAAGAACTCCCACTTAGATAGACATCCCTCTAATCTTCTAAGTGATTACGTGATCCATATCAACTACACCATGTCTGATCGTCACGTGAGATGGAGTATTTTCAACGGTGAACATCAATATGTTGATCATATCTACTATATGATTCACGCTCGACCTTTTGGTCTCCGTGTTCCGAGGCCATATCTGTTATATGCTAGGCTCGTCAAGTTTAACCTGAGTATTCCGCGTGTGCAACTGTTTTGCACCCGTTGTATTTGAACGTAGAGCCTATCACACCCGATCATCACGTGGTGTCTCAGCACGAAGAACTTTCGCAACGGTGCATACTCAGGGAGAACACTTCTTGATAATTTAGTGAGAGATCATCTTAAAATGCTACCGTCAATCAAAGCAAGATAAGATGCATAAAGGATAAACATCACATGCAATCAATATAAGTGATATGATATGGCCATCATCATCTTGTGCTTGTGATCTCCATCTTCGAAGCACCGTCGTGATCACCATCGTCACCGGCGCGACACCTTGATCTCCATCGTAGCATCGTTGTCGTTACGCCATCTATTGCTTCTACGACTATCGCTACCGTTTAGTGATAAAGTAAAGCAATTACAGGGCGTTTGCATTTCATACAATAAAGCGACAACCATATGGCTCCTGCCAGTTGCCGATAACTTCGGTTACAAAACATGATCATCTCATACAATAAAATATAGCATCACGTCTTGACCATATCACACCACAACATGCCCTGGAAAAACAAGTTAGACGTCCTCTACTTTGTTGTTGCAAATTTTACGTGGCTGCTACGGGATTTAGCAAGAACCGTTCGTACCTACGCATCAAAACCACAATGATAGTTCGTCAAGTTAATGTTGTTTTAACCTTCGCAAGGACCGGGCGTAGCCACACTCGGTTCAGATAAAGTGAGAGAGACAGACACCCGCCAGTCACCTTTAAGCACGAGTGCTCGTAACGGTGAAACCAGTCTCGCGTAAGCGTATGCGTAATGTCGGTCTGGGCCGCATCATCTCACAATACCGCTGAGCCAAAGTATGACATGCTGGTAAGCAGTATGACTTGTATCGCCCACAACTCACTTGTGTTCTACTCGTGCATATGACATCTACGCATAAAACCTGGCTCGGATGCCGCTGTTGGGGAACGTAGTAATTTCAAAAAAATTCCTACGCACACGCAAGATCATGGTGATGCATAGCAATGAGAGGGGAGAGTAATGTCCACGTACCCTCGTAGACCGTAAGCGGAAGCGTTATGACAACGCGGTTGATGTAGTCGTGCGTCTTCACGATCCGACCGATCCAAGTACCGAACATACGGCACCTCCGAGTTCAGCACACGTTCAGCTCGATGACGATCCCCGGACTACGATCCAGCAAAGTGTCGGGGATGAGTTCCGTCAGCACGACGGCGTGGTGACGATGATGATGTTCTACCGGCGCAGGGCTTCGCCTAAACTCCGCGACGATATGACCGAGGTGGAATATGGTGGAGAGGGGCACCGCACACGGCTAAGGAACGATCACGTAGATCAACTTGTGTGTTCTAGGGTGCCCCCCTGCCCCCGTATATAAAGGAGGGAGGGGGAGGTGCGGCCGGCCCCCAAGGGGTGCGCCTGGAGGAGTCCTACTCCCACCGGGAGTAGGACTCCCCCCTCTTGCCTTGGTGGAGAAGGAAAGGGGGGCGCCCCCCCCCCCTCCTTGTCCTATTCGGACTAGAGGGGGAGGGGCGCCCGGCCTGCCCTGGTCGGCCCTCCTCTTCTGCCCTCATGGCCCATGTAGGCCCAATAACCCCCGGGGGGGTTCCGGTAACCCCCCGGTACTCCAGAAAAATCCCGGTTTCTCCCAGAACGTTTCCGATATCCAAATATAGGCTTCCAATATATCAATCCTTATGTCTCGACCATTTCGAGACTCCTCGTCATGTCCTGGATCACATCCGGGACTCCGAACAACCTTCGGTACATCAAAATATATAAACTCATAATAAAACTGTCATCGTAACGTTAAGCGTGCGGACCCTACGGGTTCTAGAACTATGTAGACATGACCTAGAACTATTCTCGGTCAATAACCAATAGCGGAACCTGGATGCTCATATTGGCTCCTACATATTCTACGAAGATCTTTATCGGTCAAACCGCATAACAACATACGTTGTTCCCTTTGTCATCGGTATGTTACTTGCCCGAGATTCGATCGTCGGTATCTAATACCTAGTTCAATCTCGTTACCGGCTAGTCTCTTTACTCGTTACGTAATGCATCATTTCGTAACTAACTCATTAGCTACATTGCTTGCAAGGCTTATAGTGATGTGCATTACCAAGAGGGCCCAGAGATACCTCTCCGACAATCCGACTGACAAAACCTAATCTCGAAATACGCCAACCCAACATGTACCTTTGGAGACACCTGTAGTACTCCTTTATAATCACCCGGTTATGTTGTGACGTTTGGTAGCACCCAAAGTGTTCCTCCGGTAAACGGGAGTTGCATAATCTCATAGTTACAGGAACATGTATAAGTCATGAAGAAAGCAATAGCAATATACTAAACGATCAAGTGCTAGGCTAACGGAATGGGTCATGTCAATCACATCATTCTTCTAATGATGTGATCCCATTAATCAAATGACAACACATGTCTATGGTTAGGAAACATAACCATCTTTGATTAATGAGCTAGTCAAGTAGAGGCATACTAGTGACTATATGTTTGTCTATGTATTCACACATGTATCATGTTTCCGGTTAATACAATTCTAGCGTGAATAATAAACATTTATCATGATGTGAGGAAATAAATAATAACTTTATTATTGCCTCTAGGGCATATTTCCTTCAGTTTCTCCCCCTCTACTATCTTGTAATGGATTGAGTTTTCCCTTTGAAGTTATCTTATCGGATTGAGTCTTTAGGGATTTGAGAACACTTGATGTATGTCTTGCATGTACTTATCTGTGGTTACAATGGGATATCACATGATCCACTTGATGTATGTTTTAGTGATCAACTTGTGAGTTCCGTTACCTCGTGAACTTATGCATAGGGCTTGGCACACGTTTTCGTCTTGACTCTCCAGTAGAAACTTTGGGGCACTCTTTGAAGTACTTTGTGTTGGTTGAATAGATGAATCTGAGATTGTGTGATGCATATCGTATAATCATGCCCACGGATACTTGAGGTGACATTGGAGTATCTAGGTGACATTAGGGTTTTGGTTGATTTGTGTCTTAAGGTGTTATTCTAGTATGAACTCTATGATAGATCGAACCGAAAGAATAGCTTCGTGTTATTTTACTACGGACTCTTGAATAGATCAATCAGAAAGGATAACTTTGAGGTGGTTTCGTACCCTACAATAATCTTTTCGTTTGTTCTCCGCTATTAGTGCCTTTGGAGTGACTCTTTGTTGCATGTTGAGGGATAGTTATATGATCCAGTTGTGTTATTATTGTTGAGAGAACTTGCAGTAGTGAAAGTATGAACCTTAGGCCATGTTTCCTAGCATTGCAATACCGTTTGTGCTCACTTTTATCATTAGTTACCTTGCTGTTTTTATATTTTCAGATTACAAAAACCTATATCTACCATCCATATTGCACTTGTATCACCATCTCTTCGGCCGCTTTAACGGCAGCTGCATCACTCTTCCTCGCTTGCTCCTTGGCTCGGCCAAGTTCCGCCCGAATGTTCTCCACGGCAGCGGCACCATCTGCATTAAGCACATATGTTATAAGGCACGAGCATCGAGCTCCTCTTATCAGATGTCTTTGGAGACATTACATACCTTGTGCCTCGTCTAGCCGCTCATTTACAAGCGCGATGTCAGCATCTGCTACGTCAAGTTGCCGCTTTAGCTCGGCAGATTCATCAGTCCGGCTAGCCACCAAATGCCTCGCCACCTACATAGGAAAGGCGACATATTATACCTGGGATTATGATCCTCTGTGCGCCGTCATTTTTGACAACACACAAAGTCTTAGGGGCTACTATTTATACAGGGCGCATTTTATATATGCGGCTCTGTCAAAAGGTACATCTTTTCGCGTACCTCAAAACCTGTCAGTAAACTCCTGGCGGCCTCGTACAATCCGCTTTCCGCGGATGAAATCCTTCTAATCATCGTGTTCATCAACACATGGTGTTCTTCTGAGATAGACGCTCACCCAAGCAGATCCTGCAGCCCCTCCGACCATGCACCTAAAGGTGCCGGACTAGTCCGACGACCTTTTTCAAAGTCCGGATTTGGAGAAATCCTCCGAGACGACACCTTGGGGTCGCCAGCCTCGCAAGATGGTAAAGCTGGGGGAGGCGTTTCGCTCTCCATCATCTCTGGACGGAGATCCCTGGAAAATGAACTCTGCTAAGAAGGGTTGAGATCCGAACTGCAAGGTAAAATTTTGGTTATCTTCCTCAGAAAGAAAACAGGGATATCACTCATTTTAAAACCCCCCTCTTTACTTACGGCTCGTTGGAGAGCTGATCCCCTTGGGGGCACAATGCGGCCGGAGCACTCTCCGGCGCCGGACCCTCTAACGAAGATTTCTTCCCCCGCTTTGAGGCGATCGCCTCCGGGTTTTCAGAGGCGTTCCTCTTCTTTCCCTGGATAGAGGACTTCTCGATTCCTCCCTTCCTAACAGCCTCCTTCGCGGAGGCGGTAGCTTCCTTGTTCCCCTCTTCGCCTTCTTC
>NC_041385.1:828665738-828666402 GCF_002162155.2 Triticum dicoccoides
AAAGGCGCAATCTCCCGCATCCTGGTTAACACGGGATCCGGCGTGGTCTCAGGGAGGGGGGGCGGACACCTGATAAGCCTTCCTTCCGCTATACACTCATGTTTAAAGGATAGCTCTTTTAAGGGCGGTTTTATGATAAATATACGGATGGCGTGTCCAGGTATGGGGCTACTTACTTGAGTATCCGGGCGATTGCAGCTCAGGCCTGCGTCCTCGGACAAGTCCGGACACCTTGCTTGTGATCCGAAGAACAATTTGTACATCTCCACGGGCGTTGTGCCCATAAAGTGTTGGAGAGCTCGTGGCCCTTCTGGATTAAATTCCCACAGGCAGAGGGGGCAACGTTTGCAGGGCAGTATGCGGCGAATCAGCATAACCTGCGCCGCTACGGCCAAATTGATGTCTCTCTCTCTCGGAGATCTCGAATATGGCCCTGCAGCAAGGGCACGTCCTTGGATGGCCCCCAGTTATGTCCTTTATTGACCCATGACGCTAGCCGTGGTGGGGGACCCGAGCGAAAAGCATGCGGCGTCACCCATGTGGTGCCCCCGGGGGCTGTGATGTAGAACCACTCCCGTTGCCATAATCCGAACTCCTCTTGGAAAGAGCCCTCGGGCCATGGAGCATCGGCAATCTTGCTTATAATTGCACCTCCGCACTCAGC
>NC_041385.1:828667526-828679160 GCF_002162155.2 Triticum dicoccoides
AGAGGGCCCGAACCTGGGTAAAAACATCGTGTCCCTTGTCTCCTGTTACCATCCGCCTAGACGCACAGTTCGGGACCCCCTACCCGAGATCCGCCGGTTTTGACACCGACAACCACCATGATGCAGTCATACTAATCAAAAGAAGGCAGCCCTGAAATGAAATCCATTGTCACAGTTTCCCAAGCTTTGGCAGGAACAGGTGATGGTAATAGAAACCCAGGGTAAGCTACTCTCTCAGGTTTTTCTTGTTGACAGATAAGGCAAGATTGCACAAACTGCTGGATCTTTTTCTTCATACCCACCCATTTAAATAGTGCACAAATTCTTTTGTAGGTGACAGGGAACCCTGAATGAACCCCCAAGGGAGTGTCATGGAAAGCCTGACAAATCTTAGCGTGTAGCCCATTGTCATTGCCCACCCAAATGCAACATTTATATCTCAGCACACCCTGTATCAGTTGAAAGTTGTGTATGGACTTAGGTTGCACTGACAACCGTTGCAATAATTCCTGTGCTTTTGGGTCATTCTTGCAGCTTTTAACAACATCTTCAAGCCAACTAGGCTGAACTCCAGAAATTGCTAGCACTTGAGAATCTGATTGTGGTCTCCTGGAGAGAGCATCAGCAGCAGAATTATTAGTACCTTTCTTGTACACAATTTTATAATTCAGCCCCATCATCTTTGTACGTGCCTTTTGCTGCCAAGGTGTATGTAGTCTTTGATCAGAGATATTAATCAAACTCTTTTGATCTGTCCTGATGATAAATTCCTGGAACTGTAAGTATGGTCGCCACTACTCAATAGCTAATAATATAACTAGATATTCCTTTTCATAAACAGATAGCTGATACGTCTCCAATGTATCTATAATTTTTTATTGTTCCATGCTATTGTATTACCTGTTTTGGATGTTTAATGGACTTTACTATGCACTTCTATATTATTTTTGGGACAAACCTATTAGCCGGAGGCCCAGTCCAAATTGCTGTTTTTGCCTATTTCAGTGTTTCGCAGAAAAGGAATATCAAATGCAGTCCAAACGGAATGAAACCTTCGGGGGAGTTATTTTTGGAACAAACGCAATCCAGGAGACTTGGACTGGACGTCAGGGAAGCAACGAGGTGGCCACAAGGGTTCAGGACACGCCTTACCCCACTGGGCACGCCCTCACCCTCGTGGGCCCCTCATGATTCCCCTGACCGACTTCCTTCGCCTATATATATCCATATACCCTGAAAACATCGAGGAACACAATAGATCGGGAGTTCCACCGCCGCATGCCTCTGTAGCCACCAAAAACCAATCGAGACCCTATTCCAGCACCCTGCCGGTGCGGGGATACCTCACTGGTGGCCATCATCATCCCGACGCTCTCCATGACGAGGAAGGAGTAGTTCACCCTCGGGGCTGAGGGTATGTACTAGTAGCTATGTGTTTGATCTCTCTCTCTCTCTCTCTCTCTCTCTCTCGTGTTCTTGATTTGACACGATCTTGATGTGTCACGAGCTTTGCTATTATAGTTGGATCTTATGATGTTTCTGTTGGGGAACGTAGTAATTTCAAAAAGTTTCCTACGCACACGCAAGATCATGGTGATGCATAGCAGTGAGAGGGGAGAGTAATGTCCACGTACCCTCGTAGACCGTAAGCGGAAGTGTTATGACAACGCGGTTGATGTAGTCGTACGTCTTCACGATCCGACCAATCCAAGTACCGAACGTACAGCACCTCCGAGTTCAGCACACGTTCAGCTCGATGACGATCCCCGGACTCTGATCCAGCAAAGTGTCGGGGATGAGTTCCGTCAGCACGACGGCGTGATGACGATGATGATGTTCTACCGGCGCAGGGCTTCGCCTAAACTCCACGACGATATGACCGAGGTGGAATATGGTGGAGGGGGGCACCGCACACGGCTAAGGAACGATCACGTAGATCAACTTGTGTGTTCTAGGGTGCCCCCATGCCCCCGTATATAAAGGAGGGAGGGGGGTGCGGCCGGCCCCTAAGGGGTGCGCCTGGAGGAGTCCTACTCCCACCAGGAGTAGGACTCCCCCCTCTTGCCTTGGTGGAGAAGGAAAGGGGGGAGGGGAAAGAGGAAAGGGGGGCGCCCCCCCCCCCCCTCCTTGTCCTATTCGGACTAGAGGGGGAGGGGGCGCGCGGCCTGCCCTGGCCGGCCCTCCTCTTCTCCCTCATGGCCCATGTAGGCCCAATAACCCCCGGGGGGTTCCGGTAACCCCCCGGTACTCCGGAAAAATCCCGGTTTCTCCCGAAACATTTCTGATATCCAAATATAGGCTTCCAATATATCAATCTTTATGTCTCGACCATTTCGAGACTCCTCGTCATGTCCTGGATCACATCCGGGACTCCGAACAACCTTCGGTACATCAAAATATATAAACTCATAATAAAACTGTCATCGTAACGTTAAGCGTGCGGACCCTACGGGTTCGAGAACTATGTAGACATGACCTAGAACTATTCTCGGTCAATAACCAATAGCGGAACCTGGATGCTCATATTGGCTCCTACATATTCTACGAAGATCTTTATCGGTCAAACCGCATAACAACATACGTTGTTCCCTTTGTCATCGGTATGTTACTTGCCCGAGATTCGATCGTCGGTATCTAATACCTAGTTCAATCTCGTTACCGGCAAGTCTCTTTACTCGTTACGTAATGCATCATTTCGTAACTAACTCATTAGCTACATTGCTTGCAAGGCTTATAGTGATGTGCATTACCAAGAGGGCCCAGAGATACCTCTCCGACAATCCGAGTGACAAAACCTAATCTCGAAATACGCCAACCCAACATGTACCTTTGGAGACACCTGTAGTACTCCTTTATAATCACCCGGTTATGTTGTGACGTTTGGTAGCACCCAAAGTGTTCCTCCGGTAAACGGGAGTTGCATAATCTCATAGTTACAGGAACATGTATAAGTCATGAAGAAAGCAATAGCAATATACTAAACGATCAAGTGCTAGGCTAACGGAATGGGTCATGTCAATCACATCATTCTTCTAATGATGTGATCCCATTAATCAAATGACAACACATGTCTATGGTTAGGAAACATAACCATCTTTGATTAATGAGCTAGTCAAGTAGAGGCATACTAGTGACTATATGTTTGTCTATGTATTCACACATGTATCATGTTTCCGGTTAATACAATTCTAGCGTGAATAATAAACATTTATCATGATGTGAGGAAATAAATAATAACTTTATTATTGCCTCTAGGGCATATTTCCTTCAGTTTCTCCCCCTCTACTATCTTGTAATGGATTGAGTTTTCCCTTTGAAGTTATCTTATCAGATTGAGTCTTTAGGGATTTGAGAACACTTGATGTATGTCTTGCATGTGCTTATCTTTGGTTACAATGGGATATCACATGATCCACTTGATGTATGTTTTAGTGATCAACTTGTGAGTTCTGTTACCTCGTGAACTTATGCATAGGGGTTGGCACATGTTTTCGTCTTGACTCTCTAGTAGAAACTTTGGGGCACTCTTTGAAGTACTTTGTGTTGGTTGAATAGATGAATCTGAGATTGTGTGATGCATATCGTATAATCATGCCCACGGATACTTGAGGTGACATTGGAGTATCTAGGTGACATTAGGGTTTTGGTTGATTTGTGTCTTAAGGTGTTATTCTAGTATGAACTCTATGATAGATCGAACCGAAAGAATAGCTTCATGTTATTTACTACGGACTCTTGAATAGATCAATCGGAAAGGATAACTTTGAGGTGGTTTCGTACCCTACAATAATCTTTTCATTTGTTCTCCGCTATTAGTGCCTTTGGAGTGACTCTTTGTTGCATGTTGAGGGATAGTTATATGATGCAGTTGTGTTATTATTGTTGAGAGAACTTGTAGTAGTGAAAGTATGAACCTTAGGCCATGTTTCCTAGCATTGCAATACCGTTTGTGCTCACTTTTATCATTAGTTACCTTGCTGTTTTTATATTTTCAGATTACAAAAACCTATATCTACCATCCATATTGCACTTGTATCACCATCTCTTCGTCGAACTAGTGCACCTATACAATTTTCCATTGTATTGGGTGTGTTGGGGACACAAGAGACTCTTTGTTATTTGGTTGCGGGGTTGTTTGAAGAGACCATCTTCATCCTACGCCTTCCACGGATTGATAAACCTTAGGTCATACACTTGAGGGAAAGTTGCTACTTTCCTACAAACTTCTGCACTTGGAGGCCCAACAACGTCTACAATAAGAAGGTTGCGTAGTAGACATCAAGCTCTTTTCTGGCGCCGTTGCCAGGGAGGTGAGTGCTTGAAGGTATATCTTTAGATCTTGCATCGAATCTTTGTGTTTCTTGTTTTATCACTAGTTTAGTTTATAAAAGAAAACTACAGAGAAAATGGAATTGGGTTTGCCTCATACGCTTCATCTTTTTAATATCTTTCGTGAGAATGATGGTAAGGAAAATTGTGCTCAAGTGCTAGAAGAAGAAGTCTATAAAATGTTTGGCACTAAATCTTTGAATGAGGATAATGATTGCAATTTTATTAGTATGAATTCTTTTAATATCCATGATGCTGATGATATGCAAAGCTACAAGCTTGGGGAAGCTATGTTTGATAAAGATGATATTTTTTGTCCCCCAAGTTTTGATGAGCAAATTTATTATGATGAAAGCATGCCTCCTATTTATGATGATTATTGTGATGACATGTGTGCTATAATGAATAAAGGTAACCATGAAACTTGTCATCATGATTTTAATTTTCAATTGGATTATGCCTCACACGATAATTATTTTGTTGTGTTTGCTCCCACTACTATTCATGAGAAGAAATTTGCTTATGTGGAGAGTAGTAAATTTTCTATGCTTGTAGATCATGAAAAGAAAGCTTTAGGTGCTGGTTTTATTGTGGAATTCATTCATGATGCTACTGAAAATTATTATGAGGGAGGAACACATGCTTGTAGGAACTGCAATAATATCAAGTTTCCTCTCTATGTGTTGAAAATCTTGAAGATTTGCTTGTTTTACCTTCCTATGCTACTTGATTATTGTTCCCATAAGTTGTTTGCTCACAAAATCCCTATGCATAGGAAGTGGGTTAGACTTAAAATTGCTAGTCATATTCTTCATGATGCTCTCTTTATGTTTCAATTCTTATCTTTTATGTGAGCATCATTGAAATCATCATGCCTAGCTAGGGGCGTTAAACATTAGCGCTTGTTGGGAGGAAACCCAATTTTATTTTTGTTCCTTGATTTTTGCTCCTGTTTAGTAATAAATAATTCATCTAGCCTCTGTTTATATGTGTTTTTTTATGTTTTAATTAGTGTTTGTGCCAAGTAAGACCTTTGGGAAGACTTGGGTGAAGTCTATGCGGTCTTGCTGTAAAAAACAGAAACTTTTGCACTCACGAGATTAGCTGCCATTTTTTACTGGAGAGTGATTTTAGGTTGATTATTTTTGCAGATGATTAATAGACAAATTCCTAAGGTCCATCAATTTATTTCAGAATTTTTGGAGTTACAGAAGTATTCGAATGATACAGATTACTCCAGACTGTTCTGTTTTAGACAGATTCTAATTTCTATGTGTTGTTTGCTTATTTTGATGAATCTATGGGTAGTATCGGAGGGTATGAACCATAGAGAAGTTTTAATACAGTAGATATTACACCAATATGAATTTAGAATGAGTTCACAACAGTACCTAAGTGGTGATTTATTTTCTTATACTAACGGAGCTTACGAGTTTTGTGTTGAGTTTTGTGTTGTGAAGTTTTCAAGTTTTGTGTAAAGATTCGATGGACTATGGAATAAGGAGTGGCAAGAGCATAAGCTTGGGGATGCCCAAGGCACACCAAGGTAATATTCAAGGACAACCAAGAGCCCAAGCTTGGGGATGACCCTGAAGGCATCCCCTCTTTCGTCTTCGTTCATCGGTAACTTTACTTGGAGCTATATTTTTATTCACCACATGATATGTGTTTTGCTTGGAGCGTCATTTTATTTTTTTAGTATTTGCTTTCTGTTATTTATAATAATGTTTTGCATCTATATTTTCAATAAAAATGTCAAGGATAGCCTTTACCATGCTTATTTTGCAAGTATACATGTTGCTGTTTCAAAACAGAAAGTTTACCGCTGTTGCAAAAATTCCCTAGAAAATTCAGAGAATGATATGATATTGAAACCTTTTGCATATTGATCGCTGATAAATCTTATACAGTGTAGTATTTTTCTCATAATTTTTGGAGTTAGGGAACTATGATGAATCTTGCATTCTTTACAGACTATACTGTTTTGACAGATTGCTGTTATGTTTGCATTGTTTGCATGTGTTTGCTTGTTTAGTGATTCTATTTGAGGATAGGAGTATTAAATATGCAGAGACATTTAGTATGCAATGTTGAATAATAATTTTAGTGATTCGTTACAGTATAAAATGATGAGGTTTTTGCATTGGTTTATACTAACTTATCTCATGAGTTCTTGTTGAGTTTGGTGTGGATGAAGCTTTCGAGATTTAGGAAACCGAGATATAAAAGGAATTAAGGAGACACAAAAGCTCAAGCTTGGGGATGCCCAAGGCACCCCAAGATAATATTTCAAGCAGTCTCAAGCATCCAAGCTTGGGGATGCCCCGGTAGGCATCCCA
Organism: Triticum dicoccoides; assembly: GCF_002162155.2. Taxonomy (NCBI): domain Eukaryota; kingdom Viridiplantae; phylum Streptophyta; class Magnoliopsida; order Poales; family Poaceae; genus Triticum; species Triticum dicoccoides. The sequence continues at coordinate 828,674,195 of NC_041385.1, forward strand.
CTTTTCTTCTTCAACAATTATCGGTTAGTATCAGTTGAACCTAAGTTTTTGCTTCTTCACATGATGTGTGCTATCCTTGAAATGTCATTTTGTTTTATTTTGTTTTGCTTTCTGTTTGAATAAAATCCCAAGATCTGAAATTCTTAAATGTTAGAGAGTCTTCACATAGTTGCACAATTATTAGAATACTCTATGTGCTTCACTTATATCTTTTGGAGTAGTTTGTCATTTGCTCTAGTGCTTCACTTATACCTTTTTAGAGCATGGTGGTGGTTTTATTTTGTAGAAATTATTGATCTCTCATGCTTCACTTATATTATTTTGAGAGTCTTTTAGAACAGCATGGTAATTTGCTTTGGTTATAAAATTGGTCCTAATATGATGGGCATCCAAGTTGGGTATAATAAAAACTATCATATAAAGTGCATTGAGTACTATGATAAATTTGATACTTGATAATTGTTTTGAGATATAAAGGTGGTAATGTTAGAGTCATGCTAGTTGGGTAATTATGAAATTGAGAAATACTTGTGTTAAAGTTGGCAAGTCCCGTAGCATGCACGTATGGTGAACATTGTGTGACAAATTTGAAGCATGGGGTGTTCTTTGATTGCCTTATGAGTGGAGGTCGGGATCGTGCGATGGTTAATTCCTACCAACCCTTCCCCAAGGAGCATACGTAGTAGTACTTTGCTTCGAGGGCTAATAAACTTTTGCAATAAATATATGAGTTCTTTATGACTAATGTTGGTCCTCTTGTGAAATCTGGATTCCTTTGCCAAGGCAATTGCACCAGTATTGTCACAGAAGATCTTCATTGGTCCCGATGCACTAGGTATGACACCTAGATTGGAAATGAACTCCTTCATCCAGACTCCTTCATTTGCTGCTTCCGAAGCAGCTATGTACTCCGCTTCACATGTAGATCCCGCCACGACGCTTTGTTTAGAACTGCACCAACTTACAGTCCACCGTTTAATAAAAACACATATCCGGTTTGCGATTTAGAATCGTCCGGATCAGTGTCAAAGCTTGCATCGACGTAACCATTTACGACTAGCTCTTTGTCACCTCCATATACGAGAAACATATCCTTAGTCCTTTTCAGGTATTTGTGGATGTTCTTGACCATTGTTCAGTGATCCACTCCTAGATTACTTTGGTACCTTCCTGCCAAGCTTATTGCTAAGCACACGTCGGGTCTGGTACACAGCATTGCATACATGATAGAGCCTATGGCTGAAGCATAGGGAACATCTTTCATTTTCTCTCTATCTTCTGCTGTGGTCGGGCATTGAGTTTGACTCAACTTCACACCTTGTAGTACGGGCAAGAACCCTTTCTTTGCCTGATCCATTTTGAACTTTTTCAAAACTTTATCAAGGTATGTACTTTGTGAAAGTCCAATTAAGCGTCTTGATCTATCTCTATAAATCTTGATGCCCAATATATAAGCAGCTTCACTGAGGTCTTTCATAAAAAACTTTTATTCAAGTATCCCTTTATGCTCTCCAGAAATTCTATATCATTTCCAATTAATAATATGTCATCTACATATAATATCAGAAATGCTATAGAGCTCCCACTCACTTTCTTGTAAATACAGGCTTCTCCAAAAGTCTGTATAAAACCATATGCTTTGATCACACTATCAAAGCGTTTATTCCAACTCCGAGATGCTTGCACCAGTCCATAAATGGATCGTTGGAGCTTGCACACTTTGTTAGCACCTTTTGGATCAACAAAACCTTCTGGCTGCATCATATACAACTCTTCTTCCAGAAATCCATTCAAGAATGCAGTTTTGACATCCATTTGCCAAATTTCATAATCATAAAATGCAGAAATTGCTAACATGATTCGGACAGACTTAAGCATCGCTACAGGTGAGAAAGTCTCATCGTAGTCAACCCCTTGAACTTGTCGAAAACCTTTTGCAACAAGTCGGGCTTTATAGACAGTTACATTACCATCAGCGTCAGTCTTCTTCTTAAAAATCCATTTATTCTCAATGGCTTGCCGATCATCGGGCAAGTCAACCAAAGTCCATACTTTGTTCTCATACATGGATCCCATCTCAGATTTCATGGCCTCTAGCCATTTTGCGGAATCTGGGCTCATCATCGCTTCCTCATAGTTCGTAGGTTCATCATGGTCAAGTATCATGACTTCCAGAATAGGATTACCGTACCACTCTGGTGCGGATCTTACTCTGGTAGACCTACGAGGTTCAGTAGAAACTTGATCTGAAGTTTCATGATCAATATCATTAGCTTCCTCACTGATTGGTGTAGTTGTCACAGGAACCGGTTCTTGTGATGAACTACTTTCCAATAAGGGAGCAGGTACAGTTACCTCATCAGGTTCTACTTTCCTCCCACTCACTTCTTTCGAGAGAAATTCCTCCTCTAGAAAGGATCCGAATTTAGCAATGAAAATCTTGCCTTCAAATATGTGATAGAAGGTGTACCCAACAATCTCTTTTGGGTATCCTATGAAGACACATTTCTCCGATTTGGGTTCGAGCTTATCTGGTTGAAGTTTCTTCACATAAGCATCGCAGCCCCAAACTTTAAGAAACGACAACTTTGGTTTCTTGCCAAACCACAGTTCATGAGGCGTCGTCTCAACGGATTTTGATGGTGCCCTATTTAACGTGAATGTGGTCGTCTCTAAAGCATAACCCCAAAATGATAGTGGTAAATTAGTAAGAGACATCATAGGTCGCACCATATCTAGTAAAGTACGATTACGACGTTCGGACACACCATTTCGTTGTGGTGTTCCGAGTGGCGTGAGTTGTGAAACTATTCCGCATTGTTTCAAATGTAAACCAAACTCGTAAATCAAATATTCTCCTCCACGATCAGATCGTAGAAATTTTATTTTCTTGTTACGATGATTTTCCACTTCACTCTGAAATTCTTTGAACTTTTCAAATGTTTCAGACTTGTGTTTCATTAAGTAGATATACCCATATCTGCTCAAATCATCTGTGAATGTGAGAAAATAACGATACCCGCCGTGAGCCTCAACATTCATTGGACCACAAACATCAGTATGTATGATTTCCAACAAATCAGTTGCTCGCTCCATAGTTCCGGAGAACGGCGTTTTAGTCATCTTGCCCATGAGGCACGGTTCGCAAGTACCAAGTGATTCATAATCAAGTGATTCCAAAAGCCCATCAGTATGGAGTTTCTTCATGCGCTTTACACCGATATGACCTAAATGGCAGTGCCACAAATAAGTTGCACTATCGTTATCAACTCTGCATCTTTTGGTTTCAACACTATGAATATGTGTATCACTACTATCAAGATTCAATAAAAATAGACCACTCTTCAAGGGTGCATGACCATAAAAGATATTACTCATATAAATAGAACAACCATTATTCTCTGACTTAAATTAATAACCGTCTCGCATCAAACAAGATCTAGATATAATGTTCATGCTCAACGCTGGCACCAAATAACAATTATTTAGGCCTAAAACTAATCCCGATGGTAGATGTAGAGGTAGTGTGCCGACCGCGATCACATCGACTTTGGAACCATTTCCCACGTGCATCGTCACCTCGTCCTTTGCCAATCTTCGCTTAATCCGTAGTCCCTGTTTCGAGTTGCAAATATTAGCAACAGAACCAGTATCAAATACCCAGGTACTACTGCGAGCATTAGTAAGGTATACATCAATAACATGTATATCACATATACCTTTGTTCACTTTGCCATCCTTCTTATCCGCCAAATACTTGGGGCAGTTCCGCTTCCAGTGTCCAGTCTGCTTGTAGTAGAAGCACTCAGTCTCAAGCTTAGGTCCAGACTTGGGTTTCTTCTCTTGAGCAGCAACTTGTTTGTTGTTCTTCTTGAAGTTCCCCTTCTTCTTCCCTTTGCCCTTTTTCTTGAAACTGGTGGTCTTGTTAACCATCAACACTTGATGCTCCTTTTTGATTTCTACCTCCGCGGCTTTTAGCATTGCGAAGAGCTCGGGAATAGTCTTGTCCATCCCTTGCATATTATAGTTCATCACGAAGCTCTTGTAGCTTGGTGGCAGTGATTGAAGAATTCTGTCAATGACACTATCATCAGGAAGATTACCTCCCAGTTGAATCAAGTGATTATTATACCCAGACATTTTGAGTATGTGTTCACTGACAAAACTATTCTCCTCCATCTTGCAGCTATAGAACTTATTGGAGACTTCATATCTCTCAATCCGGGCATTTGCCTGAAATATTAACTTCAACTCTTGGAACATCTCATATGCTCCATGACGTTCAAAACGTCGTTGAAGACCCGGTTCTAAGCCGTAAAGCATGGCACACTGAACTATTGAGTAGTCATCAGCTTTGCTCTGCCAGACGTTCTTAACGTGGTCAGTTGCATCAGCAGCAGGCCTGGCACCCAGCGGTGCTACCAGGACGTAATTCTTCTGTGCAGCAATGAGGATAATCCTCAGGTTACGGACCCAGTCCGTGTAATTGCTACCATCATCTTTCAACTTTGCTTTCTCAACGAATGCATTAAAATTCAACGGAACAACAGCACGAGCCATCTATCTACAACAAACATAGACAAGCAAAATACTATCAGGTACTAAGTTCATGATAAATTTAAGTTCAATTAATCATATTACTTAAGAACTCCCACTTAGATAGACATCCCTCTAATCTTCTAAGTGATTACGTGATCCATATCAACTACACCATGTCTGATCGTCACGTGAGATGGAGTATTTTCAATGGTGAACATCAATATGTTGATCATATCTACTATATGATTCACGCTCGACCTTTCGGTCTCCGTGTTCCGAGGCCATATCTGTTATATGCTAGGCTCGTCAAGTTTAACCTGAGTATTCCGCGTGTGCAACTGTTTTGCACCCGTTGTATTTGAACGTAGAGCCTATCACACCCGATCATCACGTGGTGTCTCAGCACGAAGAACTTTCGCAACGGTGC
>NC_041385.1:828735878-828736778 GCF_002162155.2 Triticum dicoccoides
ATATACTAGTGGGAATTTTTCATTATAGAACTTGGCTTGTATATTCCAATGATGGGCTTCCTAAAAATGCCCTAGGTCTTCATGAGCAAGCAAGTTGGATGCACACCCACTTAGTTTCTTTTTGATGAGCTTTCATACATTATAGCTCTAGTGCATCCGTTGCATGGCAATCCCTACTCCTCGTATTGACATCAATTGATGGGCATCTCCATAGTCCGTTGATTAGCCGCGTCAATATGAGACTTTCTCCCCTTTTTTTTTCTCACATAATCCCTATCGTCATACTCTACTCCACCCATAGTGCTATGTCCATGGCTTATGCTCATGTATTGCGTGAGGGTTGAAAAGGCTGAAGCGCGTTAAAAAGTATGAACCAATTGCTTGGCTGAAACCGGGGTTGTGCATGATGGGAGTATTTTGTGTGACGAAAATGAAGCATGGCCAAACTATATGATTTTGTAGGGATAAGCTTTCTTTGGCTATGTTATTTTGATAAGACATGATTACTTTGTTAGTATGCTTGAAGTATTACTATTTTTATGTCAATATTAAACTTTTATCTTGAATCTTTTGGATCTGAACATGCATGCCACAATAAAGAAAATTACATTGAGAATTATGCTAGGTAGCATTCCATATCAAAAATTTTGTTTTTATCATTTACCTACTCGAGGACGAGCATGAATTAAGCTTGAGGATGCTTGATACGTCTCCAACGTATCTATATTTTTTGATTGTTCCATGCTATTATATTACCTATTTTGTATGTTTAATGGGCTTTACTATGCACTTTTATATTATTTTTGGGACTAACCTATTAGCCTCAGGCCCAGTCCAAATTGTTATTTTTTGCCTATTTTAGTGTTTCGCAGAGAAGGAATAACAAATGGAGTCCAAACG
>NC_041385.1:828737415-828737920 GCF_002162155.2 Triticum dicoccoides
CATATACCCTGAAAACATCGAGGAGCACAGTAGATCGGGAGTTCCGCCGCCGCAAGCCTGTGTAGCCACCAAAAACCAATTGGGATCGTGTTCCGGCACCCTGTCGGAGGGGGGATCCCTCACCGGTGGTCATCTTCATCATCCCAGCGCTCTCTGATACGTCTCCAACGTATCTATAATTTTTTATTGTTCTATGCTATTATATTACCTGTTTTGGATGTTTATGGGCTTTATTTTACACATTTATATCATTTTTGGGACTAACCTACTAACCGGAGGCCCAGTCCGTATTGCTGTTTTTTTGCCTATTTCAGTATTTCGAAGAAAAGGAATATCAAATGGAGTCCAAACGGAATGAAATCTTCGGGAGCGTGATTTTTGGAACGAACGTGATCCGGAGAACTTGGAGTGCAAGTCAAAAAGCAGCCGAGGCGGCCACGAGATAGGAGGGCGCGCCCACCCCTCCTGGGCGCGCCCCTTGTCTCCTGGGCCCCTCGAGCGGCCA
>NC_041385.1:828737930-828741680 GCF_002162155.2 Triticum dicoccoides
CAACGTACTTCTTCTTCCTATATAAGCCTACATACCCCGAAAACATCGAAGGAGCCACCGAAGAAATATTTCTGCCACCGTAACTTTCTGTATCCGCGAGATCCCATCTTGGAGCCGTCGTCGGTGTTCTGCCGGAGGGGGATTCCACCACGGAGGGCTTCTACATCAACACCATAGCCCTTCCGATGAGTTGTGAGTAGTTTACCACAGACCTTCGGGTCCATAGTTATTAGCTAGTTGGCTTCTTCTCTCTTTTTGGATCTCAATACAATGTTCTCCCCCTCTCTTGTGGAGATCTATTCGATGTAAACTCTTTTTGCAGTGTGTTTGTCGAGATCCGATGAATTGTGGATTTATGATCAAGTTTATCTATGAGAAATAATTGAATCTTCTTTGAATTCTTTTATGTATGATTGACTTATCTTTGCAAGTCTCTTCGAATTATCAGTTTAGTTTGGCCTACTAGATTGATCTTTCTTGCCTTGGGAGAAGTGATTAGCTTTTGGTTCAATCTTGCGGTGTTCTTACCCACTGACAGAAAGGGTTGCAAGGCACGTATTGTATTGTTGCCATCGAGGATAAAAAGATGGGGTTTATATCATATTGCTTGAGTTTATCCCTCTACATCATGTCATCTTTCTTAATGTGTTATTCTGTTCTTATGAACTTAATACTCTAGATGCATGCTGGATAGCGGTCGATGTGTGGAGTAATAGTATTAGATGCAGGCAGGAGTCGGTCTACTTGTCACGGACATGATGCCTATATACATGATCATGCCTAGATAATCTCATAATTATTCGCTTTTCTATCAATTGCTCGACAGTAATTTGTTCACTCACCATAATACTTATGCTATCTTGAGAGAAGCCTCTAGTGAAACCTATGACCCCCAGGTCTATCTTTTATCATATAAGCTTTCAATCTACTTTTATTTGCATCTTTACTTTTTGCATCTATATTATAAAATACCAAAAATATATTTATCTTATCATATTATCTCTATCAGATCTCACTTTCGCAAGTGGCCGTGAAGGGATTGACAACCCCTTTATCGCGTTGGTTGCGAGTTCTTTGTTTGTTTGTGTAGGTACGTGGGACTTGTGAGGGGCCTCCTACTGGATTGATACCTTGGTTCTTAAAAACTGAGGAAAATACTTACGCTACTGTGCTGCATCACCCTTTCCTTTTCAATGAAAACCAACGCAAACTCAAGACGTAGCAAGAAGGATTTCTGGCGCCGTTGCTGGGGAGGTCTCCGCTCAAGTCAAGTCAAGGCCTATTTAGCACAGTAGCGGTATTCTGATTCTTCTTGCCTTCTTTCTGGCCTATTTCTATTTCATTTATGTTTATAACATGGTTTTTGGTATTCTTTTCTTTCCTTTTTCCTTTTTATTTTTTTTATTTTATTTTTTTTATTTTCTCTTTTCTTTTAGATGATATGTTTTCCTTTATGCAAATCCATGAACTTTTCCCAAATTCATGAACTTTTTAAAATATCGTGAATGTTTTTCTTAAATCTGTGAAATTTTTCCTAAAATTTCGTAAACTTGTTTCCAATTACACACCCATTCCATTCCCAAGCAGCGCCATGACTCCTTAGCCTCTTTGGCTTATATTCAAACCCACAATTCAAATGCGAGCCAAATTCTTCATGCACACATGCAATCACGCACCCCTTCCATTCCATTCCCAGGTTGCACCACTGCTTCTTAGCTTCTTCGTTGTATATCCAGCCCACAATCCAAACGTCATGTTTCGCAGCATGCGAAGCTCCTTCCACCTTGCATGTGAAGGATCTCTTTCAATTAGCTCACACCAAAAAACTGTGTTGAACATATTTAAATTGGTGAGAATCAGTATAAGGAAGCCATCTGGGATTATTCAACACGAAATATCAATAGGCATTAATACCATGGGGTGGGAATTCTATTCTTTGCACGATGATATTGTGCACACGTCGGTGGAACATGCCCAATAGCTAGAGCGCAGGCCAACGCCCAGTACCGTTTAATTACCCATTTCAAAATATAGAAAAAAATTAGAACTTATTTTTGTTCACAACCAGCTGTCTCAATTGGCCATCGCGATGCCCCATGTACGTTGGAGGTCTTAGGTTCGAATCTCTCTTCTTGACCTTATGTTTAGTTTGAATCCTTGGTCTTGCATTTTTTTGGTTGATTTTAGTAATATTGTTCGCTGATGCAGCAGGCCTAACATGGAGGCCCAGCTGTTTGACGTGGGACGGACAAAATTCCCGTTAGAAGCCCATGTGGTCCAGCCAGATAGACAAAACAAAAATTAGTACCACCTTGTATAGATACGGCGAGTGGACCAAAAATTAAGAGAAACGCCGATAATTCATCCTGGAGCCCGGGCTCATCTGCTCCCGCTCAGCAAAAAATTCAAAAAAAATACTAGAAAAAAACAAAAAATTCCAAATTTTTTTGTGGTGGTAGATAATTTGACGCGTGAGGTGCGCCCCAAAATTCAACTTATTTGGACATCTAAGTAGCTCTCGGTAAAAAAGACAAATCGGGTCAAAACAGTGCATGAACAGTATACATTTTTACAGACCCTGATTTTGTCTTTTTTGCCGAGAGCTGCTCAGGTGCTCAAATGAGCTGAATTTTGGGGTGCACCTCACGCGTCAAATTATCTACCACCACAAAAAAAATTGGAAATTTTTGAATTTTTTTAGTATTTTTTTTGAATTTTTTGCTGAGCGTGGGTGCAGATGAGCCCGGGAGCCAAAACTCCGCGTCCGAGAAACGCACCTTACTGTACTAGTACTAGCATATATGCCCGTGTGTTGCAATGGGGAGAAAAAAATAGTATGCATTTGAAGTTAGTGAGAATTATATGTGCAAACAAAACCCTGTGTGCGCGGAAACAAGGAACATTTAGCTTCTCAGTTTCGCCGGTGTGAGGTAATCAATCCGCTATTTTTTCATTCTTTGATCGAGGGCATAAGAGTTTTGTTACGTCATTGTACGCCAGAGAAGGCTCATGAAGTTTCTGAATATTGTAGGAAACATAAACCATTTTTTCAATCCTGAACAGTTTTTTAAAATTTATGTACACTTTCAGAAAAACACGAACAAAATTTGAAATAGTAACATCCTAACATTCTTTTTACAAAAACATGAGCACCATTTGAACTTGTGAACATTTTTTAGAATAGGAACATGTGTTCAAAATTCATAATATATTTCGAAAATGTGTATCTTTTATACGTGAACATTATTTTGAATTGTCAAATTTTCACTAAAACAAGTTATATTTTTGGAATTTGGGACACTTTTAAATGCCATTTTATTTTTATAAATCTCGAACAATTTTGAAAAACAATAAAAAGAAGTATGAAAAAATGGGAAACTTTTTTCATGTTCCAAATATTTTTCAAAATAGCAACAAAAAGTTGGAATTCTAAACATTTTATAAAATTTGATTTTGTTTTTATTTCTGAACGTTTATGCGAATTTCGAATTTATATAATAAATTCTAGAAGAAAATAAACTTGAAAGGGAAAAGAGATAGGGGAAGGAGAATAAAAATAAAAATAAAACACAGAAACAAAGAAAAATGTGCCAGTCCATTACTGGTTGTCTTGTGTGAAGCTCTAACTATTTGTCGCCCTGTGCGAGAAATATAATTTTCCCAGCTGCCTGGGCAGAAAAATATGTGGGCTGGCTTCGCTAGGCCTCATCGCGCAGCTTACGTATGAAATTCTGGAGAAGTCTTTTTTTT
>NC_041385.1:828742002-828754561 GCF_002162155.2 Triticum dicoccoides
TTTTTTTTCAGCAGACGAACGCATAAGAATTTAATACCACCTCGGATAGAAAAAAATATTTTCAACAATGAACGGATGAAAAAATTGGCGAAACACATCTTAGTTTATTAGTAGGTATAGATATAGATATAGATGTATGTATGTATGTACTATGAGTGTCAAGCAAAGATAAAAGTGAGTGGGATATACCTGCTAAACAAACAAAACATCATAGATCCCAACATGTCTCCTCTTGGCTGCACTGCAAGTGAAACAACCACACACTTTGTGTTGCAATGCAATAGGACGAGGGGTAATTGGAATTTGCTAGGCGTCCAGCTAAGTAACGATGGGGAGCTGGTTGGTGCGTTCAGTTTGTGTAGCATGCAATTTGCACATATGAAGCGAAGATCTTGAACTTTGGAGACTACAACTATTTCCTGGACTCTATGGCTCCGAAAAGCTTTATTCCACCTATCATGGCTGCCAAATAAATTGCAGATAATGTTCAAGTATAGACGCATAGAACTCGTGGGGCAGTTTCTTTTGTTGTTTCTTTCCTCTTTCTTTTTCTTTTGTCTCCTACCCTGTATCCGTCTTTGTAGTTCTATACTCTTCCCATTATGCGTGTAAAAAATTGTGTTGGACAAGGTTGTCCATGCCTGTCATCCATTTCTAATGAAAAGGTAGGGGCCTCCCCTCGTGAAGTTGCTGAAAGAATACTATATATGTTCTAGCAACATAGTTGAGCATTGTGTGCTCTAGTATGATATGAGTTAGAAAAATTTGCCCATCGCCTCTGCTATACATCGATGTTATATCGTCAAAACAAAATTCTAGTATTGTGAAACCTTCAGTTCATACATATTTTTATCGATGAAGATTCAAACCATAAATTCAATTAATGCATTACAAATGAAGACACGTCAAACAAGCACTCATGCAGATAACAAGCTGTAATTTATTAATATATTCGACACCTTACATATATATGATCTTCAATAAAAGTATTTATTCCAATTCATTTGCTATGATGCAAGCAAATTATTCATAACAGCTTTCTCTCAATAAAAAGGTGCACGCTCAGGGATCCCCTTTCGGCGGTGACGAATAACCCTTGGTGGAGATGGTTTTTCGTTGCAATAATCTGCATCGCTGCAACTCTCTTCATTGTTTCCAGTATTTCCACTTGTGTTACTGCAATCTGTATCATCATCCTTCCTTGTATAGTCAATAATATCTCTAGTTGGAATGCTCGTCCTCATATCCTCTTTGATTGCTTTAAGCTGCCAAGAAAATGTCCAGTCGAAAATAAGTAAACATTAAAGGAACCAATTCCATGGGGTGACTTTTCAATAGTTACACATTAGCTTAGTAGCTTACGTTGCAACCCAGGGAGCAGAAGCGGAATGGGTCAAGAAGAGCACGATTGCAACTCTCACAATTGTATGATGATGATGATGCCTTGACCACAGAAACACCACAACCACGTTGTTGTGGGCGCTCATTAAGAAATACAACCGTTGCACTGTTGATCACATATGTTTGTACATCACTGATATCAAGTACATCTTTTAACTCGGCAACCCTGACCACATCATGGTATGATGACCGCCTTATCTAAAAGATTTCATAAGTTAATTCGTGTTAGTCATGACACAAAGGTATATCGATCCACTTTTTCACTAAAGATAATACATGTGTGATGATAACTAGATTTTTAGATGATCACTTACACTAAGTACTTTTTGACATATGTTCTATAAATATGATGTAAAACTACTCTTGCATAATCTCTATTACTAAATCGTAATGTTGTACACCATACCTGGATTACTCGATGGGTGGAATGATGGTGTGAACGGCAATAATAGCATAAGGCAGCCTTTGATTCCTCGCAATCTATGCAAAACAGGTTACACTCATTGCGAGTAGAGGAGAGATGGTTGGTGCATATTGCAAAGAACTGTGTTGCGAGCAGTAGCTCTAGCCATGTAGGCACCGTTCCCCCCTTCATTGCAAAAACAAAGATGTTTTGCACTTGGACTACTATGTGTTGTGCTTAGTAAGAGATGGTATGGGGTACCTTTATAGTGTGATCTTGGCAGTAAAACAACTGGCGCACATAGTTTGTTGCGGAACTTGTGGGGCGAAAAACTGACATCTAGTCCAGAAAGGCAGGCCCGCATATCTTTTGTCAATTAATGGGTGCTTAGGTTAGGGACAACCAAGCATTTGGCGTCTCTCCATTTCAATGGATGATTCTCCATTCTTCTTAGTACATCTAGGAATACATTTCATGCGCAAAAAAAAATCTTTAATGAGGACGATTAAATATTCATTATTTCCATGACACAAATGCCAAAAGGGTAGTCACCAAGCATAATGCCAAAAGGTCATGAAAAAACAATGAGAATTTCTGCAGGAAGATGAATGGCTTGGTTGGATCATTGAGCCAACACATGATTAGTTGTATGGGTCAAATATTCTGAGATACGATATATAAATACTGGAAATTATGTTCTAGCAACATAGTTGAGCATTGTGTGCTCTAGTATGATATGAGTTAGAAAAATTTGCCCATCGCCTCTGCTATACATCGATGTTATATCGTCAAAACAAAATTCTAGTATTGTGAAACCTTCAGTTCATACATATTTTTATCGATGAAGATTCAAACCATAAATTCAATTAATGCATTACAAATGAAGACACGTCAAACAAGCACTCATGCAGATAACAAGCTGTAATTTATTAATATATTCGACACCTTACATATATATGATCTTCAATAAAAGTATTTATTCCAATTCATTTGCTATGATGCAAGCAAATTATTCATAACAGCTTTCTCTCAATAAAAAGGTGCACGCTCAGGGATCCCCTTTCGGCGGTGACGAATAACCCTTGGTGGAGATGGTTTTTCGTTGCAATAATCTGCATCGCTGCAACTCTCTTCATTGTTTCCAGTATTTCCACTTGTGTTACTGCAATCTGTATCATCATCCTTCCTTGTATAGTCAATAATATCTCTAGTTGGAATGCTCGTCCTCATATCCTCTTTGATTGCTTTAAGCTGCCAAGAAAATGTCCAGTCGAAAATAAGTAAACATTAAAGGAACCAATTCCATGGGGTGACTTTTCAATAGTTACACATTAGCTTAGTAGCTTACGTTGCAACCCAGGGAGCAGAAGCGGAATGGGTCAAGAAGAGCACGATTGCAACTCTCACAATTGTATGATGATGATGATGCCTTGACCACAGAAACACCACAACCACATTGTTGTGGGCGCTCATTAAGAAATACAACCGTTGCACTGTTGATCACATATGTTTGTACATCACTGATATCAAGTACATCTTTTAACTCGGCAACCCTGACCACATCATGGTATGATGACCGCCTTATCTAAAAGATTTCATAAGTTAATTCGTGTTAGTCATGACACAAAGGTATATCGATCCACTTTTTCACTAAAGATAATACATGTGTGATGATAACTAGATTTTTAGATGATCACTTACACTAAGTACTTTTTGACATATGTTCTATAAATATGATGTAAAACTACTCTTGCATAATCTCTATTACTAAATCGTAATGTTGTACACCATACCTGGATTACTCGATGGGTGGAATGATGGTGTGAACGGCAATAATAGCATAAGGCAGCCTTTGATTCCTCGCAATCTATGCAAAACAGGTTACACTCATTGCGAGTAGAGGAGAGATGGTTGGTGCATATTGCAAAGAACTGTGTTGCGAGCAGTAGCTCTAGCCATGTAGGCACCGTTCCCCCCTTCATTGCAAAAACAAAGATGTTTTGCACTTGGACTACTATGTGTTGTGCTTAGTAAGAGATGGTATGGGGTACCTTTATAGTGTGATCTTGGCAGTAAAACAACTGGCGCACATAGTTTTTTGCGGAACTTGTGGGGCGAAAAACTGACATCTAGTCCAGAAAGGCAGGCCCGCATATCTTTTGTCAATTAATGGGTGCTTAGGTTAGGGACAACCAAGCATTTGGCGTCTCTCCATTTCAATGGATGGTTCTCCATTCTTCTTAGTACATCTAGGAATACATTTCATGCGCAAAAAAAAATCTTTAATGAGGACGATTAAATATTCATTATTTCCATGACACAAATGCCAAAAGGGTAGTCGCCAAGCATAATGCCAAAAGGTCATGAAAAAACAATGAGAATTTCTGCAGGAAGATGAATGGCTTGGCTGGATCATTGAGCCAACACATGATTAGTTGTATGGGTCAAATATTCTGAGATACGATATATAAATACTGGAAATTATATGGCCCGCATAAATACTAAGCCAACTGTGAAAATAAATTGCAGATGAAACAAAAGATTTGATCTACAAAATATATTTTTATTACTATGGGAATCACCTTTAAATGTGCCCATTTTATCATTTTGTTGTGTGTGCTTCCTATGTGCTTCTAGCATGGTTGCTTTTACATGAAACACCTGATTTTTACATGCTATGCGCCTTGTGTGTGAAAGAGATGGTAGTGCGACGCAACATGCCACTAAATTAGGGATGTCAACCGGGTCCCGTTTAATCCCGTTTAAAGCCCACTTATGATATGATAGTTCAAAAAGGTTTTTTGTTTGTTTGAGGAAAATGAACTATCAAGCTAGCAAAAACTAACTAAACGGGATTGCGGACGCCAATTATTTGCCACTTACATCCCTACACTAAATGGGCGCATACCATCGCACTAAGACACAGTTTGCTTTGGGACTTGTTCATTGATTTTGCTGTTGTTTTCTGTTCACGGCTTTTCTCGCTCAGTTCAGGCCTTTTCTCGTTGTTTCCCTATTCACTAATTTTGCTGCAACTTTTCTGTTGGTCTTCTGTTATGATCTTGTTTTTTTCTTTTTTTTATTACTGTATTTCTTATACTTGATGAATAAATTTTTAATGCAAGGTGATTTTAAAAAAATATAGTGAATATTTTTTAATATACACTGATTTTTTTAATATACATAGAAAAAAATTATATATGATAACATATTTTAATTTATACAACAGACATTTTTAAATATAGGATGAACTTTTAAAAATATACGATGAATGTTTTCGTAATATACACTAACTTTTTAAAGAAAAGACACTCAACAATTTTCTAATTTTTTTTACTTATTTTTAATAGGTTTTAAATATATATTTTCAGAAAAAACAACAGTCATTTGTTTTTAGAAAACAAGTTAAACCAAAAACAAATAAATAAACACGCTCATGAACAGTGTGGGCTGGCCCATTTGCCCTGGCTTTTTAGGCAGAGCCTCTCCTATTTTACGCAAATTAAAGGTTGGTTTGCTAAGAAAATGTTTGCGACATTCAAATAAGCAAACTAGGTCACCCTAAAAAAAATTGCACCACAAAAAATCCAACCAAACAGCTTTCCCCGTCAAATCCAAGAATTTTCAAACTCGAGCATAAGGACCTTGTCGAACATCTGCATGAGTGTGACAACAATAAATGGCTGGTGGTGAAAAGTACACTGCATGATGTCCGAACAAGAGTGAAAGGAGGCTTGGATGGTTGCCTCCTACACAATATGGTACATCTGGAAGAAACTTTCCAGGAATGAAATCGGAGGACTTTGGAAACCAAATCCTGCAACCCAATGGCGATCTTCTAGGTAATATAAGCCTCCACGAAGACGCCTCGAGAGAATATCTCTTTCCGTGATTTCGCGCGAGGATGTGATGTAAATAGTTTGAACATGTTTCATGTTCTTTGTGTAGGTTCTGATCCCTTCTTATAAACTAAATCTTACCAGACGGAAGTACAAAATAATTTTGTGAATACGCAAAGTTTGCACTTTTCACTATCAGGAGGAATAGAGTAGTACCATTACAAGGAAAAGTGATCCGCGAGAGCGCATAGACACAGGCAGAGCGAGCAGAGACGAAATGGGGATACTTAGCCCTGAGTCATGCACACGCTAACCTGCCGCCAAAATGTTGGCATAATCCAATATCACCCGCAGGTGCCCAAAGCCTGACATCCTCCTTTTTTGCAAAAAGGGCATAGATCTCTTGCAAAGATTCATGATAAGTACAAAGCACAACAAACATTAAAAAATTACAAAGAGGTCAACGAATCACCGAACAAACGCTACCACTGCCAGAACAAACCACCGACACGTCGTTTTCATCGCTCCCATATTGGAGTTGGCAGGAATTTGTCATTGACAATTGGGAAGTCTTCGTCTGGCATCCTCCTTGATGAAGCACAAGTCGAATGTACAGTCCCCCCTACTTAATTGAACAACAGAGCTCCTAGTGTTTGCGGTCCAAAAACTACTATAACTAGATGATGCCCCGTGCATTTCTGCACGAACCTTGCTTAAAAAATGCATAAATGGTTACCACAAAAGCATCTAAAACTAATGGAAATCAAATGTGAGCTTAAAAATAAATAAATAAAATGAAGCGTCTAAAAGGAGAAAATAAGTAGCAATTAAAAGAATATCATTTCCAGCAGAATGTGAAGGATGAACTCTAATGCAAAAATTACTTATAACTAGCATGCATGAATTGATGATGTGGCAGCTTTGCATGCATAGAGTAATGCAAAAAATGTAATTGCATATATGACTTGATTAAGTGGCAGTTGCCTGGCTAGGAAAAATAGGCAATGGGTTGTAGCTATTTAGGAATAGAAGATACATTCTGAAGAGCAAGCCACAATACTTGCCTATCATTTTCATGAAGACTTGTAAAAGAGTTGTACTACAGGAAGGCTGATACAACAACAAAAGACATGAGATAGACAACCCGTTTCACAAATTATATATAAATTGAACTGCGAAAATGTCTTATATTTAGTTACAAAGGGAATACACTCTTTCGTGGTAGGAGTAACCTGAATCGATATGCATCGGGGCGGACCGAACTCCGGTTTCAACATAAAATCTGTTTCACAAATTACCCCCATATATACATATGAGTTTTCCTTGGCGAAAGGAGAGTGTGTATGCCTGGCAATAATGAACGTAAAAGACATCTGCTAATTGCATCACTAGTCACTATACGGTACTACTGACTACGTAATCGGTGGATTGATACAGTGAAAGCTAAGCTTTTGCATTGAGGAACCATGCATGCCAAGAGGGCAAGCACCACGAAAGGTCGACACCATGCACTGGCGAAGGCAAGAATAATTTTCAGGTGTGACGGAGTTTACGAAGGAGGGAACCATGTATCATACGACTATGTGAGAGCTCAAATACCTTTAACAAATACAACACAAATATAGAAATTAAGTATTGGCACTCAAAATACCTCATGAGATGAGGATTATATGGGACCACTCACTTAACGGCGGAGCTTTGTAGGGGTAAAACCAGGCCATGGCCTGTCCAATTTATGTGAAATTGCCAAAGCCTGATGAGCCACAAGCAGTCCGCTGAACAGATTTTTTTAGGCTTTTCTTTAGACTAGCCCGCCCAAGAATTTGTTTGAAGCTACGCTACTGCACTCACTAATTTATCATGTAAATTAACTAGATGAAACTAACAGATTAGTATATCCACATTAGGAGGGGACGCAGATTCAGTGAACATGGTTCCCCATGCACCCCTTATGAATAGTAAATGAGAAAGGTGTAACAGCTCCCATGTGCCCCTGCACCCTCATGAATAGTAAATTCGTAAAAAATGAAAAAAATCTGAAACTTTCAGGGATCAAACTTGATCAAAGATTTGATGTTCTTGAAAAGTTTCAGACACAAACAACCTTCGTGGAACCCTCACAAAAAAAACAAAATCGCTGCTCAAAAGTGTACATATACTTTGAACAATGATTTTGTTTTTTAGGTGATGACTCCTCGAATGTTATTTTAGGTGAAACTTTGCAATATCAGCAAAAGTTGATTTCCCAAAGTTTCAGGTTTTATGGAATTTTTTTAATTTTTAGAAATTCAAAAAAAATAAAAAAATAAAAAAACTAAATTTATTTTTGTAATATACATAGTCAACCGGTATCCTTTTAAGTTTCATGAAGCAATCACATCCATGGTAATCGAGGCAAAAATAACAAAATAGAAGCCATATTAAAAACAATATTTGATGAATAGTATGGTCACAATTGTATTTCCTTCACAAAGAATACCATGACTGTGAATACATCACGAACCTTCACACATCAGTAGAATGGTCAACTAAGTTTCATACTAGAAAATTTCAGATAATAATTGGATTTCAAAATAATGTTCACGAGTTTGCAAAATTGTTTTAGAATTCAAAAAAGTTCTCACAATTGGAAAAAATATCATGATTTCAAAAATAAAGTTCATGAATTCAAAATAGTGTTCATGATTTTGAACAAATGTTCACCAATTCAACAATATTCACAAAAATCAAAATCTTCCTGAATTACAAAATGGTTCATCGATTCAAAAAATGTTTGTTGACTCAAAAGATGTTCAGGAATTCTAAAAAATGTTCATGCACTAACAAAAAATGTTTGGCAAACAAAAAATGTTAATTGATTTTAAAAAGTTGTTCCCTAAAATATATTTTCGCTTAAAAAGGTTAACTGATACAAAAAAACGACTTCCAAAAAATGTTCACAATTCAGATAAAATGTTCGTGAATTTCAGAAAAAATATCGTGAATTGATAAATGCTAAGAATTTTCAAAAATGTTCATAACTTTCTAAAAAATGTTCATGAATTTTGAAAAATTCAATGATTGCATAGAAAGTGTTCGCCAATTTGAAAAATATACATGATTTCAAAAAATGTTCACAAAACTTAAAAAATGTCTGGAAAAAGAAAAAAAATAAATGAACAAACACGAATAGGAAAAACTAAAGGAAAGAACAAAAGAAGAAAAGAAACAAAAAACACATAAAAATGGAAAACTGTATGGGAAGGTTCCAGAACCTTCCGTGGAAAACCCTAGTTGGGAAGGCCCAAAAATGTGCATGTGTGGAGTCTGGGGGTGCGCATGCGGTCTATAACCTCGCCAAATAAGATTAGGCCTACTACGCAGTATTACAATTCACAAGCGAGTATACGAGTCGTCCGACGTACCCCATACAAAGGTGACTCTCACCTTCTCAGGGGTTGATAAGGGGCGCACTGTATATGTGTCACTTGTTCCAATCTATGAGTTTTTCCCTTTTCCGTAGATTCATTTATTGAAGAATATTTTATATCTTAAATCGAGCACCAAATCATGAATCGTTTTCATCATTCGATTTCTCGCGTCCAGAACTTTGAAACTAGATTCCATGTTAATACGTTTCAGTGAACTTTATTAATAAAAAATGCTTTCCTTTAAAATAAAACTAGAGTAAAAAAATGCTTTCCTTTAAATAAAACTTCGTCAAGTCAAGTGAAGCCATGCATTAACATCATTGCTCCTTGTGCACAGAAAAATGCATAGGGTAGCAGGAGCTCTTTGGGAGCAACTCCAACGTGTGGATCCAAACCGGCTTGTCCGTTTTTTGCCTGTTTGGTGTTTGAATTGACGTGTTCACTCCTTTTCATGTTTGGGTTGGCAATGCTCAACACACGGATGCATTTCCGTTCGACTGGCGGCCTATTTTTTGCTCTTTTGTCTACACATAAAAAAATTCCCGTAAGTTCACATAATTTAATCAAATTCAAATATCTCATAGTTTCACAACCAAACAATATCTCATAGTTTACAAGCCAAAAAAAATTAATTGTCACAAATACATTTAAAAGAAAAAATAGTCGATACATCTATTGGTTGCCAACGTGAGCCCACATATGCTCAACCAAATCATCTTGCAGTTGATGTATATTTTATTATTTCTGGTATTCGTTGTACTGTCATGATTGAAGATGAATAGATCGAAAGGTTTCTCAAAAAAAGTGAGTTTCCCAATAACGCATTTAATAATAAAATTCGGTGAACTATGCAAATGTTGCCGCTCCTCCATGTTCAAGCACAACATTGTCATCCTGAAATTGAAACCCTTGGTCATATATTTCATCCGCACATTCATCCTCTACGATCATATTGTGCATGATCACACAAGCAGTCATCACTTCCCATAATTTCTTGGTGCTCCAAGTTCTAGCAGGATACCGAACGATGCCCCATCGGGATTGCCAACCCGCCCATCCTTGATGGATTTTGGTTTCCGCCATGGACCATGACAGTCTATTTCCGTCACCTATCTGATCCCAGGCTCGTTCAGCCCACCCAAGGCCCGCTCCTCTGTGACAGACTATTCAGTTACGGATTTACATGACGTGTAGCAGATGAGTCCCATGTGGCATCTCCGTCGATCTGATGTGGCGCCAACGTGGGGCTGACGTGGCTCCAGCGTGGGCCTAACATGGCATCGTGTAAGCCCATGTAGCATTCAGCCCAATATGATCTGACCCATTTATTTTAGTATGGCGAGGCCTATGAGCCCATTTTACTGCAGCTGGTTGACCCGTTCATTTTGGGCTGGCCCAAAATCATTTACTCTCTCCGTTGGCCATCCCTACTTGTTCAATATGCACATCAGCCCATTAAAATTATGTGCCACTTGTGTTTTTTCTTTAGCCGGAAAGTGTGTTTCAAGGCCCACTTCATTCGGCCCATTAGTGTTTACTCTACCCAACCCGACCCTTCTCACCTAAAAAACGGCCCTTCTTTGTTTTTTACACAAAATGTTTTCCAAGCCTAACATTGAGCTTACATCTCCAGATCCATCACAAATACAAAAAAGAGGCACAATATCACAAAGCACAAGTAACATTGAGCTTACATCTCCACATCCACTAAACATGGAGCAGCAAAATCCAATCAGTTTTGCATCCAACAATATGTAGTTTGCACAACAGAAGCATTACAAAATAAGGTGGGTTCCAGTAGTATATCACATTCACATAGCTTCCATGCATCAAGTAGAGAAGGACGGTTGATCTTGGACAAACAACTTACCCTTGAGTTGATCTTGCTTGCAATTAACTCACCAAAAACTCTAGTTTTGCATCCATCTCAGCTTGCTTCTTCCTGTTCTCCTCATCTCGCTTTCTGTGCTCCTCGTCTTGCCTGGTCCTTGCTTCTTCGGACTCCTTCAACTGCTTGGTCAAGGTGTTAACAAGCGCCTGAAGCTCGACAATACCCCTCTTTGCCAATTCTGCTTGACAGTTGCTATCGCTTTGATCTCAGATGGACATGTTGGATCCCCACACATGCTGAAGAAACCTTGGTTCCTAGTGTGCTTAGCAAGCACTGCAGCTACAACCTCGGTCGCATAGTTCGATTCCTGACCATCTTCTGTAGGCTGAGAGGCCTTGTTTTCCATCTCAGTCTAGCAATGCAAGCAACAAACATGGTTATAAGACGACTTAAGCACAGATAGAGAAGACAACAAACATGGTTATAAGACGGCAAGCAACAAACACGGTTACAAGCCGCAATGCTTTCACATTTTTGAGGCGGTGGCGATCTCGGTCTTGGTCAAGGAACGACGTAGGGACCGGTGCAGATCTGCAAGAGCCGCAAATAGAGCGGCTAGATCCGAGCAGAGTCGCCTACCACACGCAAAAATTTGCCAGCGCCTTTGACTCGAGTAGTCGCAATCGCGGGCTTGGAGGTGCCGGGACCAACACTCACGCCGGCCGAGAGGAGCAAGAGACGAAGGTGACATCCCGGAGCTTCAAGAGCCTCACCGAGCAGTTGGGACAAGTGTGGATCGCGATGAACCACCGCCATCATGCACGGAGTTGGAGGAGCCCTGGTGGGCCACCAGGGAGGGCGCAAAGCTAGAGATTCCGCCCGATCCATCCAGGACCGGCGAAGGGCCAAATGGATGGCCAACTCCTCGTTCGCCTCCACGTTGAGGGCATCCCAATCATTGGGGTTAGCTTTAAAGGAGAAGCCGCTACCTGATCCTGCCATGGTGGCGACATAAGGTGGCGAGGGTAGATGATGGTGAAGAGAGAGGACGGGAAGTAGAGTGGTCGAGTGAGTGAGGCTAGAATTTGGTTTGAGATGGGATAGGGTGAGTTTTATGCGTCGTGACTATATCTCGCATTCAGCGAGGCAGTACGATATCTCATTGAAGAGTTATCGGGCCGGCCCATTCACGAACGGTTAAAAAAATACAATGGAAAAGGAGAGAGCTACAGGGATCAAACCCTGCTCTACGAGGAGACCACCCGCGCTGCTAGCCAGTACGCTCACGTCTAGTTTGTGATAACTAGTCAGGGCGAGACGTACTTGATGCGAATGGAGGTGGTTTTCCCACATGTTTTTTGTTTTCTCTCTCTTTTCTCTTTTTGTTTTTTCACGGGGTTTTCTTCTTCTTTTCTCCTGTTTTACTAGTTTTTCTCTTTTCTTTCTTTTTCATTGTTTTTACTTAGTTTTCTTTATTTCTTTCTTGGTTTTCACTGGGTTTTTCTTTCTTTCCTTTTTCTTCATTTTTTATTTATTTTTGTTTGTTTCTTTCTCATTTTTTAACAATTCTCCTTGTTTACTCTCGGGTTTCATTATTTTTATATACACATTTTTTGTATATATATAATACATTTTTCTTACACACATTTAACATTTTTAATACCTGATTAACATT